>NW_010097822.1:0-19468 GCF_000699245.1 Pterocles gutturalis | reverse complement strand
CAGCAGGAACTCTGTCAATCTGTCAGTCTAATTTCTACTAATTAAAAAAAAGTTATAATTAGCTTTAACTCATCAACTATGCTGTTTTGTTGAAACCTTCTGAGAATTCAAAAAAAACCCCAATCTATTTTGAAAAATTCATCGATATTAACATTTCCCACAAACTTCCAGGCTCCAACTGGCATTTTCCGATACAAATGCATTCAGTGGAAAAGCTCCTGACTGGTTGTCTGCAGGGTTTCAGAACACTCACCAACCTCCAGCAGTCTAAATTGCAAGGTACAAATCAGAAAACTACAGACAGAAAAGCATTGATGTTCTGCTCCATCAAACACGATTTGTAATGTAGCAACCTAACTGATTTTATGACATATGGCCAATCCACAGCTATTCCAACCTACACAGCTGAAAAATCCAAGAAATCAATAAAATGTCCAGTGGAGACAGTTTTAACGAGGAATGGATCTGTCATGCATGACGCTTTGTAACTCCATTGAGCAATATAAAGAAATTCATTAATGAACCAGTACTATACCAGTCTACTGGAACCATATTTCCGCAGGGGTAATTAAGCTTCTGTGAAGGTCAACAACAAATGGCACTGTTTTTTGTGAATGCCTTTTTGGAGTGGGCACATGATGTTCTGCCAGACAGATTCTCATGCTGGCATTCCACTGGACCAGGAAGAACACTATATAAGGAGATTTTTTTTCAGAGGCCTGGGGTTTTTTTGATGAGATAGCTCTCCTTGTTTTTACAGGACACAAGCAAGAATACACTTAAAATTTCAGGACATGATTCAGCATGACATTTTCTTTGCAACTTACCCTTTTGTAAAGCATGTGGATCTCCGGCAGGTGGGTTTAACAATGTCTAACAAGAAAGCATAGCGCAATAAGGACTTTGGTGGTAAGAAATACTGACTCATTTCTTCATTTTCCTCTTCCAAGAAATCTTTTAGCATTTGAATAGAAGAATCATTGTCCTGAACATGTTTCCTTTCCATTTCTTCTACTGTTTCAAGCTTAAAAAGAAAAGCCTCTTTCGGTAAACTCTTCTTGCTGCTGTAATCAGGACCAACATTTGGAACCAGATTCTTCTCTTCAGAAGACAAGGAAGAACTAGCTTCACCCACTTCATCAGTGACTTTGTCCTTGAATAAGTCTTCTAGATCCTGATCTGGGAATCTTGTCAACATCTATGAACAAATAGTGAGAAAAAATTAAAGAACTGCATTTGATAAACAACTTGACAGCCAAGTCTGCAGTGAGAATTCCTTCAGAGACGCTCAGAATAAAGCAAGTAATCATTTGATATTATTTTCATGAAGATTTCACTAAATGATCAAGATCATCAAGATTTGCTGACCGCCCCACAACAATGTCAGGAAAAAATGCAAATAACTGCCTTTGCAAAAAGACCTTTCCAAGGGTGTGAAAAAGGTAGCAGAATGCATTATTTTCTAGACCACCATCAGCCACTATCCCACAACTGTTTAAAGCCATCTAAGCCACTGGCATGCATTTCAGTCCTTAGAAAACTCAGTATCCAGGCTGAAAAAAGAGACAGAATTTAACTTTTCTGCTGATATCACTTATCCACGTCTCCATTCATCAACACACATCACTAAACTGAAAATTTAACCCTCAACCTCCATGAAACAAAGCAAATTCAAGTAACACTTAGACGCACCTGACCAGGAGCTTGAAAGGAAAATGGTTCTCGGTGAAGCTTTGCAATTAGAAAATATCGCAGCCTAGAATTGGGAATGCCAAGCTGTAAACAAAATCCACAAGCCTTTAGTCCACGTGATAGAGAGAAAAAGTGGTCTATAGCATCGTACAAGTTATCTGCCACTGTATACAGTAATACAATTATGACACACTAACATATTTTGTGACTTCAGAGATATCAGTATTAATTGATAACACCTAAACACTTATAAATTCTGTATCTAGGTATTTTCAAGGAAACAAGCAGGCAATTATTCTTTGTACCTCACACTTTTGACTTTCCCTGTAAATGAACATAAATGTAAACAAACTTTTATGCAAGGTAGGAAAAAAAAATTACATGCATTACAATTTCTTGGGACAGGTACTACTGTTTTCTACAAAAAAGCAAAAAGGTGTTTCCTTGCCCTTTTGAACAAGGAATTATAAGACATCTGACAGTGAAACAAATGTACCACAACTGATTTTCAAGCTACCCTCTATCAGCTTTTCTCAGATATATACACTACTTCACCGATACCATTTAGTCTTGCACAATCTGAAATCTCTCTCAACTCTTTTTCTCAGTTGCCAGGGAAACATGCAAACAAAGCCCCTCCTCCCACAAATAACACAGTCACATTTTCTGTCCTGGGAAATTCGCAGGCATCAGCACTTCTGAAGCAATGAGGCTCCTGCAGGGAAAACCACCTTCCGGCTCATGGTGGAAATTCATACCTTCTTAAAAAATATCAAATGATAGCAAAGAAATATGGGACTAGGATCTGAATAATAATGGCAGTATGATTATGCCAGTATACTGATGAGAAATCAGAAGTCATGCCAGATGGCTTTTTCTCATCTTCAGCTCTGGGCATAACTCTCTTTTCTAATACAACAGATCATTCTCAAATGTTCTTGGGATGAGTGCAGTTTGAACAGTCAAATGATATCAGAGCAATTTTAGTACTCACACAAGTTGGAGACAAGAGAAATTCCTGATATTTAAATCCACATGTTGCTAGTGTTTGCAAAAGTTCATTTCTGGCAATGAAAAGAATCAAAAAGCAATTATTCCCTTCATACAACCCTTGGGCCCTTTTATATCCTAAATAAAAACACACTAAATGGAACACCTTATGTAGCAGGATATTCAGCACATTAAGTGAAAGAATTGGACAGAGAATTACAGATATGAAGTAATCTATTTCTGAACTTGAGGAGACAACATACAAACTTCAGTGTTACTATAGTCAAAAATGGCTATTACACATTCACAGGTATCTCACACCTACTTCAGTTCAAACATCCTTTCAAAAAATATCCCATCTCTAGGAGAGTATTTAGAATGTGTCAACAAAGAAAATAATCAGACAGCAAGAGATTTTCTTTATTGTGAATTACAAAACAGGAGATACAATCCACTACAAACAGCTCACTACTTCCCTCTGTTCACATACACGGCATCAGCTAAGCCTAACAAATGGGTTAACTCGTGGGATGACAAAAATTTGTGGCTTTGATAATAACAGTGAGGTAGGACTGTACCTTCTAAACAATGGAAAATCACTGAAATGGAAATCTTCTTTAAAAAGCTTGTCTTTTCTATTCTATGCAGACTGCACTAAGCTGGAACCATACAAAAAGCAGGACCTGTACCTGGCACTATATGTGACATGGCACCCCAGTGTCATAAGAGAAGGAAAGCATTCTGACTGGGGTGTTTTCTGAACTACAACTTTTTCCAAATGCTGGCCAGCAAGGCATAGCTTAGGGAATCGCAGGGCTTACAGCAGCGGCCTGCATCTCCAACAATGTGTTTGGGTGTTCATGGAGGGCTGCTGCACACTTAACCAGTGAGAGAGCTAAGCACATCTCCCAGCTGCCCGCCATATTCATTAAGCAGCATCATATGTAGGCTGGCTGCTCTCTTGGTGCGTTAAGGAATGCTACGGAAAGATCCTACTCTGCACCAGCAAGAAATGAGAAGGAAGACCACAACTCCCTGTCTCCTTCTTTGTGTACAAGAGAGAAGCATGCTCCTGCTGTCATTAGATTACCTTATTGACAACTTTCCTCTTCTGCATTTCAGACAAAGATAATATACAGGCTTCATACTATATCTCCAGACCATTTGATGGCAACCCTGAGCTATTGATAACCTACTATCAGCAAAGGTACTGAAGAAAGTTCCTATACTGTACTGTGATCTTAACACAAGATACCATGAGCTCCTGTCACAGATAAAAACCCAGAACCTCTGAGTGCTACACCTATTGTTATTTTTCTTTGAAAATTAATACTCATTCTTTCTAAAGGATACGGGATCATCAAATAAAATCAATGGAGTCAACTTGTTATAATATATTCTATCTGCTTAGACAAATAGATAGCTATTTAGCAAGTTATTTTCACAACCTAAGATTTTCATTCCTAAATTAAAACTGTATTTTTTAACCCACAGCTGCTAGTTGTCCCATCTCACTCTACTTGTTAACTTAAAGCCCAGGAAATAAGATTCCTGCCTTCCCCTTCTAAAGAAAATGTCCTTTATTAAAAACTAAAAGCTGCATAAATTAGACTTCACCTTGCAGAAGAGGATTCAAATCCTTTAACGTTTTCTAAGAGTAAGTATTTTGGAAGCTTCTGGAGCCTACAAGGGGAAAAATAAAAGATCAACAAATCAGAGTTACAAGATGTAAACATTATAATCATGCATAGATTTGTTTAGCTAGAAGAAAGATCAAAGTATTTCCACATCATGCTAGCTGCTCAGAACCAATATTCATCTAATCGCCCTAAGAAAAATGACATGGTTAGAGCTCAAGGTGCAGATATTCTCAATTTTCTATACTTAACTTTTTCATTTTGATGGGGGGGCGGGGGAGGGGAAGGAGGTTCCTGAGGTTTAGAAAAATCAGTGCAGATGTCTGGAAATGGGCTCATTCCAAAAACAGCATATTAAATCTCTGGAGAACAGAACATGCCCAAACTGTGCCAGGGACCATTCTAACAATTTAGAAGCATAGATGATCCAGATCCAAGTCACTGGAAACATCTCCTGGCACTGATTAATTCTCTAATAAAGCTAATGTAGACATAGTATGTCTGCCACACATTGGGTTCTCAGAGCAGCCTATAGAAACAGGATACTAATACCACCAGACAGACGCTCCATGCTTATTTAAGCCAGTAACTGACTTTGGACTTCCACCAGTACAAATCACAGCAGGATTTGTTTTAGCACATTGTTAACTACCATCATTTAAAGAAATTCATATGAAGAATTAAAGAACTAGAGCATTTCACAAGAAATTGGAAAATGTACAACATACTACATCAAAAATACTAAAAATAATAGCGAAAAAAAGATACTGCACTGAAAAAAAGCAGCAGCAGACAAATTTCCCTGTGGAGGAACGGAGAATATATCTGTTGCTAGGTCTACCCACACTCAACATCATCATCACCTACTATGAAACTTATTTTGAAGTAATGAATCCAGAGCATAGGCTGAAATGCAAGAGCTCATACAGGATCAACAGATCACAAGACAAGTAATTACTACACAAAGATTATGTGTTAAGTACTTGGCAGGTTTAAACATTACAACTGTGTCTGTAAAAGTAGCACTTTGACATCCTAGCATTAGATTTCCCTGGGTTATTGCTTGGACACAATAAATAGACAGTATCCAGACCATTTGGGTCAGACTTTGCTGGCTGGGTGCTCCAAGGACTTCCTGGGTCTTTCCAGATCTTGAAATTGCCCTTTCCATATCTCTAATATTTGTCTTCCCAGGCTCTCTTGGAGCCTCATTTCAGCAACATTTCATTATAAAAGGCCGAACATAAGGTAGAACAGCCAATGAATGAGAAATTATTTTATTGTTTCCATAAACTGAACGCATGCCATACCAATTTAGAATGCAATATGAAAATTCCTATATTAAGAATTTCCCTTTTTGGGCTATGGAAACATTCCATACTCAATGTCTGGCAAACATGTCATATCCAAAAAAATACACAAACACTATCTCAGTAAAACATAAATCTATTGGAACTGAGAAACTCTGCAGAAGCCACCATCTTGAACATGTTACAGACTGCTTACATTGAGTATTGCCTCAAGAAACAACCTGCCTAAGGGAGATAAGGGACGTCAGAAGAGTCTCATGGAGTGGTGAGATAAAGTGCCACAGCCAAGCCCAGTTCCTTTGCATCATCATGACGAAAAACATATGTCCTGCAGTGTCTAAAGCTTTGGTTTCAAGAAGGAAAAACTCCTGTCCTTTATCCAACTAAGTCCATAGCAACCAGGAAGTAATATCTCCATATTAACACACAACAGTGTCCCAAAATCAGCCAGCCTCTTACCTGTATCTCAGTTTAACTTAAAGGAATACTGAGGTCAGGATTCCCTTAAGGATAAGAAAGGTATTATTATCCTGACAAATCATTAACTTACACACTATATCTGCTGGTTTTAATTTATCATTTCAAAAGGTCAGTCTGGAGGACTGAGTTACATTCCTGTTCTAGAAAAGACATCCTTTGCAACTTTTGGAAACCCATGTTGTCTCCCTATTTTTGTGCCTCTGCTAGAAGCTGGAGAGTCATAATCTTTCTAAAAAGAAAGATCGTCTAACTTACTAGGCTACAGAATCTGTATTGTGTTCTGTCTTGTGTTCTCTGCCACGGATTTCTTAGGTGACCCCGGCCAAGCCACTCAGCCCTTCTGTGTCTGTGTTCTCTATTCACTGATGACAAGGGCAAAGAGGTGGTTCTGTTTAGTATTGCTGGCTGCAAAAAAGTTAATGGAAGAAGGATGAAGACCCTCTTCTCCTGGTGTTAACAGCAGAAAGCCTGTTAAAGGCTCTTGTTGATACTGGTTTCCTTCTGTGCAGAAAATACTCACTAAAAAAAAAAAAAAAAAAAAAGACTGCCAAACCTCCCTTTGTCCTCTTCCAATTCTAAGAACAAGATTAACCAATCAAGGAACATAGAGAGAACAGCTGTCCCAGTCTCCAGCAGAAACAGGACTGCCACGAATGGGAAGTGTCTGGTGGACTGTGATGCAAATTCTTAGGTTCACGCCAATTGGTGCATAATAGACATCTCAATCCAGAAGCAGAGATTTCTGCTGGATATGTCCCTGAGCAACTGCTTGCTCCACTTCCCCAGGAAGGATTCTTACAGTGCTATGCAACTCTTCCCAAAAAAGACTAAAAGCATTATTTGGAGCTGATTTTTAACACTCTCAATAATACCAATTTAGGTCAGAAAAAAAAAAAAATACTTGTTTGGATTTACTGTTTCAAAATTTAAGGCATAAATAATACAAATAATTAGGGCTACTTTATTAGGAACTGCGGTCTGACCAGGCAAAAATGGCAGACCAATAAAAAGACAAGGGCACTCCTCAGACAATGCTGTGCTATTTCTCGAAACAAGAGCTTGTACTACAAACCAAAAATACATAATCTGCCCCAAGATATCCAGAAGCAGCACCAAAAAGACAGAATAGACACTGTAAGAAAGAATGGAAGGGGACAGAAGATGTATCTTATCGCACAGTCAAGAACATATTTAAATAAACTTTCAAATGTTACCTGTTCAAAAGGTGACTAAATGTTGGATCAAAGCTTTTTTAACCTGGTATTTCAAACAATGCTCATGTTTCTATGATGCCCATTAGTAAACTATTATATTACCTACTCCTGCTTCTAAATAAAGCTAGTGCAAGTTTAATGTTGAACTGAAAATAAATAACTTTTTTTTTTTCATTTATGATATAGCCACAGTTTAAACAGGCACACAATATAAAGAAAACCAAACAATGAAAGCATATATAGTAACTATGAGATTATAACAGCATTAGCAAAATACAACTTTTTTAAGTTATCTATGATGATGTGAAAACAAACAAGGAATACAACACAATACTAGTAGCATCCCTGTAAAACATTATAGATGACTTGTCTCACTGAAATATAAAAGACCTACTTAGTTATAACAAAGGCTTAAGAACTGAGGTAGAAGTCAATTTATACCTTGGGAGAATATCAAGGATATAGAGAAAGCTCTTTGTCCGTGGATCGGATATATCACCTTGCAGGCCAATTCTAAGAAAGAATAAAGAAACACCTGTATATTACTTGGAGCAGACTGACATTTGACTTACATTTTTCTACAGAATGCTGACACTTTTTGCTTTTAGTTTCAACAAGGGATTCTGCAAAAGCATTATGTACAGACATGAGGACCTGTTCACAGAAGCAGTGTCCTAAGAAATGCTCTAAGGACTGAAAATCTGTCCCTGGAATCCATCAACAAGGTTAAAATTGAAGCATTCAGTAATGAAATACACTCCACAGTTTGCAAAGGGTTTAGCATTCTGCTCTTGTCCAGCAAACCCCTTGAACATACTTGGCTCTGAAAGAAAAAAAAAACCAACAACCACTGGCTTCCTGGGAATACCCTGCTATTTTACATTTAATATATATTAAATTATTTCTATGAATTAAAGCCTCAGTGCTCACCATTTTGCAGCATTGAGCCCCATGTGAATAACTTTGTAACCAATTTTGTAATATTAGACTGGACAACTCATGCAGGTTATAAAAATGATAATATAATGATTCCAGGCCTGTGTGCCAACTTCTATTTGTATTAGCTCTTTAAAAAGAATAAAACCTTGGTAGAAGAGCTTCAGCATGTCTCTAAATTAATTAGTCATGCACAGATTTTTCTTTTCACCGTATTATGAAACAAAATTTGAAGAAATGATTCCTATATACATCATAGGTTTGCACAAATTCATTTTTATAGATCAGCATCACTTTAGAGAGATTTCTTTTTAATCTTAGAGCATTCAATGAGATATACTTTCTTAGACAAGCAGTTTCATTACCATCAACAGACTTTTTCATTAAGCTACTACTTTGTATGAGTACAGTTACTAGAATCTTACCTCCACTGATCACTGATGTCAAACGATATCAATTTGAAACTAATCTCACAAACAACATCTCAGCAAGTTCAGTTCTTAATCAGCAAGATACTTTTCTGTATCATCCACAAAATCATTTCAAAGACAATATCCTCCTAGTCTTCGCCCAAACAGAAATGTTCCTCAGAAGAACTATTTGTGTGCACATGCAATTTTCAATGTACAAATAAAAACAGACTGCACTCTTAGCCTCAGGCAGAAGTGAGAAATTCAAATCCTCCTTCTGCAGTTGCCCCAGGAAAATATTAGATTGACATCTAAAGAGAGAGGAAGCACTCTTAAACAGCAAAACCTTTGAATTTCACTGTCAGAGGAACAACATAGCATGCAAATACATGCTGTAAGAAGCTTACTTAATGTAAACTGAATTAAAACATATATTACAAGAAAAGTGATCAATAAATAAGATTCAAATTGATGCATTTCATCCACTTCAGTAAACACCATGGTGAACAGAGCTACAACATTTTTGCTTAGGAAGAGAAAGATACACAGAAGAACCACAAAGTGTTACTCCTGAAAACATCCCTCCTTTAAGAGTACATAGTGTAACAACCACACTTTGCTCCAAAATGTGCTGTATCTACCTTGTAAATGGCTGACAAGGAGGACTCATCAAAATCACGTCAAAAGATAACCTGTCAAATTCTTTCAGTGTTATGCCCTGAATCAGGAAAAAAAAAAAAAACAAAAAAACAAAACAGAAGAATTTTGAGTGTTGTAAATTGTATCAAATTCTCAAGTCATCTTTCGGATCAAACTACCCCTCTTCATTTCCACTATATGCTTCATCTAGCAAAAACCTCCCTAATTTCCCACTTGACCTAATAACTTCACTCTTTTCTACCTTGGCAAACCATACAACGCAAATATGCATTAATTGCTTTGAATATGAACCAAAACCACTCATGATCTCTATACATAATCTTGAGGGTTTTATCTACTCATTCTTTCCGAAGAGATGTGTAGTGGTTCTTTCAGTAGATCACATCAAAATACTGACGATATTTCTCTCCATCCCTCCTCCAAATAAAGTATCATTATTCAGAGATTAAGCCTTTGCACACCAAAACCAGTATTAATATATTTCTAGCAGGTGAAAAAAATATTAGATCTCCTCAAAGACAAAATATGTGAACAGTAGCTCAAGTGCTAACATGATAATTTTTTACAGGTCCAAACTCACTAACAACGCACACCGTAAACTTTACTTCATTCTAGTTTTGCCCAGTAAAAATCCCTCAAAGATATTACATGTCTGAAAGCTCTACTCTGCAAAAATATTTCTGTTCAGAGAGGAGTGAGGTCTGTAGCAAGAACTAAGTACAGAGGTAGAAGTTCCTCTAGACTAAATTTTAAGCGACACCAGGACAACAAATAAGGGCCCAAGAGGAGAGAAGGATAATGATCAAGTAATATTGAGCTAGACTAAGAAATCACTGCCTTATGTGTTTTGAGGAATATCTATATAGCAAATGTAACATAACTGCCCACAGAAACCAGACAAAAGCTGCTATTTTTTTACAGTAAATTTAAAGGTCTTACTGACTGTAATCTGCTCTTATCTGCTATAAGACGACATAAGCAAGCATTTTTCTTTTTCCATATAAAGCTGTAAGCTACCATTTAGCCTGTAATTATGGAGTGCTGAATAAGCAGCTAACCTTTAGCCACCTACTTAAGTCTTACTTAAGCTGGTATCTCAAAACAAATTCAGTATCTTTTACTGTCATGTTGTAGAACTGTAAAAGAAGATTAAGAAGTATACAGTAATTTCTAACTAAATCCAGGCAAAACCACATGCCAAGTTTCCCTTGATTATTAAAACAAAAGACAATTTTACCTAGATCTTCTTCAAATAATTTGGAAAAGGGACATAATTCCTAAAACATTTGATCCATTGAGCCTACAAAAAAATGCAATACTGTCCCATCGAGTATATTTACTTGTGTTTTACTCAGCTTAACTATAACTACAAAACGAAGGCATGACGCCAAGTGATTTAATTAAATTCTTTCAAAAATACAAGAAAATATTTTTTTAATCTAAAAGTGCTATTTTTGTCATTCCTTTTTTGCTGGTAAGCATTCCTCTTGACATCCATGTAACCTTTCTTGATGCAGCTGTCAAGACTTTCAGGAAAATATTGCAGTGTGATATCCTTCTAACTTCAACAAGCAACCACAACATAAGAAATCAAAGTTATTGTAAAACTGCTATATTAACAACAACATAAATTAAATATTTTTGTTTATCTTGTTACTAATTAGGACAGTGAAAGCAACTCACTTCTACAAAGGCCAAACTAGAGCAAAAAAAGATATTTGTTACTCACCTCAATTGTCTTTGCCCATAATGGTGTGCTGGGAAAGTTGTGCTTATAAACTTCATTGGCAAGAGTGTTCACATCAACAGCAGCAACAACTTCTGCAGGTGTGCAGCTTTCTAAAATTAAAAAAAATAATTTGAAAGTTGTAGATTCTCTTTATTACTCTTGGAAAAAATGCATTGCTTCACTTGCGTTACAGCTACGCTCAAAAATAAAAGGGAAATCACATGATCAAATTCTGCTGTGCTGCCTTTAAAACTTTACATGAGATATATACGCGTTACTAACTGTACGGCCAATACTTCCCTTCCTTATATATCCAAAAATGGAAGCTAACTGTGCACTTCTTAATTTGTAGATACAGTCACACATAAACTGCAAACAGGGCACATCTCTACAGTGTTCCCACTTGCACTCAGTTGGTCTCTGTGGTCACCAAGTTTGTTAGCTATAGGAACACAGCCTCCTGAGTCAACCTGCCTAGCCCCTCTGCCACTGCCCGAGACTCTCCAAACCTACAGGAACGAAATGTGTCATTTCAGAAGTATACTACTTCTCATTGGGAAAAAAATGGCACGAATAAATATGTTTGAGGTACATCTACTCTTGCAATTAAACTTTAAGAAGTTGCCTGAAAAACATTTGTGCTTATATTCCAATAAAACCATGGGCCTTCAACCCAACTGCTGCCTCCTTTGCGTTCAAGGTCCCCAAAATACCAAACACCTTGAAGGACAACATTTGGCAGCTCCTCTTCTCCTGATAACAAAGGAAATACCTCTGGACACTGTTATGGAAAAGAAGAGAAAACAGTGTAACAAATCTACTGACAACTAAAATCCTGAAAGGAAAATACACTAATAAGAATGTAAATAAGCAATGGTTAATTTATTGTGTAACAGAATAACAGGTTCTACAGAAGCTAAACACATAAAAAGAACAGTGTTAAATCCACTGCTCATCGTGTCACACTACTTATTACTACTAACCACAACACCTTCACTGCGGCTTTTTATCCAGGAAGATAGGCTGCAGTCACTGCTACAGCCGCAGGCAGAGAACAGTGACCGTACTGCCTGATGTACAAGTCCAGTTTCAACCATCAGGAAATCTGCATTACAGTCACCATTACAAAGTCCCAAATGAAACACAGGTGTTTGAAAAAACATTTTTGTAAGCCAAAAGAGACAAGGCAAATGCCAACATGCCTTTGAGTAGTCTCACAACACGCTCAAGTAACACATTAACAAATGACCCTTAGACATCTTACAAATCACTGTTAGCTAATTATTTACAGTTTGGGAGGATGAAAAACCACCTATGATGTCCCCAGCTGATTTAATTTTGAGTGATGTTGTTACTACCCATCTACTGTCTGTCAGGTTTTCAAGGCCATCTTATTCAAAACCAAGATGAAAGAGAAAGACAAGTATTAGAAAGTTTGTAGCAAACATTTTAACAAAGATCAAGGTGGTTCTCCTGGGTTTACTTGGTGCAATAGAAGACAAAAAGAACAGGAGTTTCACAAGAAAAATATTTACAAATGGCTGTCCATTAAGGGTCAACATACAAATTATTATTTGCAATTACTGTCTTGATGTTTTGGCTGTAAAATGTAACTGAAGTATTAAATACAGGTGTATCCACGAGGACAACAGAATGACTACACCTGAGGTTACAGAACAGGTATGTTAACACTGACATCTAGCGTGAAAAGAACGTCACCTTAGCAGGTTGACTGTCTCAATTTACAAGCATATATTCAAGAACCAACGCTTTAATCTTCCTAAAACAAAGCCATAACACCTAAGTAATGAGAACAAATGTCAAGTACTGTTTAAGGGACTGCTTTTCTCATTTATTCTTTCAGTTCTTAAAACACATTGTCCTGACAAGCTGATCCTTACTGTGTGTTCCAGGCAGTCCAGAAGGAAAAAAAAAAAAAATCAAGAACTTCATATTATTATCTAAATTAACATATAGTTTAAAAATTACAATTGGAAAGGCAGGCAGTGTGCTTTCACTCACAGCTCATGATTCAGATGTTCATCCTTTTTACTAACATCAATCCAATCTCTCCCTGAATACGTACAAGAAAAAAGAAGTACTAGGGATTTGCATCAGGGGACTTCACAGGCCCAAATGCCTGGAAATACTGAACAAGAGCACATAGCTAATACTAATTTATTGAACTCCCTTGCAATATAATGTTCAGTCTAAAGCAGAGATGTTAACCCACATGGAAAAGGGACAGGAACTTTTCCTGAACTATTCCACCAGACATCCTCTCTTCCCAATTCAAAGATCTGATAATTTTTTCAAAGCTTCTCCTTCTTTTCACTCAAAAGCTGTGGCTCACTTGGGAGTTCCTGCGAGAGAACAGACTCCCTCTAAAAGCTGATTAAGCGTATTTGTGTGGAAATACCCTGGAAACGCATGAAGGAGCTCAAGCAGACAAGCAAATCTCACACATCCAGCCTAACAAAGAAAAGCTTGTGTAAATTTCAAACAATGGGAAAACTAAACATTTTTAAAGAACTCCTCCTCCTGAAATTTAAATAACTTTGATGTCAAACTGTGATAATCCATTTTGCTATAGCATTTATATTTATTACTTGAAAATGACTGCAGCAATGTATCATATGAAAGACTGAAAGCAGAACCTAAAAAAAAAAAAAAAAGAATCAAGACTGTGTTTAACTATCTGTACTGACAAAAGGCACAAAAGCAACTCAGGAATATGAAAATACCACTGAACTGCTGACTTAGTGAGATATTAAATCAACCCCCCAAAATATATAGCAGAGCTTCAACACAGAAACAGATACAGCTCTGGAGACTTTTTTTTCCAAATAAATACTTCCAATTTTCAAAGCACAGACATTTAAGAGAACTACAATAATGCAGAAGACAATTTAATTTTATGCAAACTAAAGAATAAAATAATATACATTTTCTAAGTGAAACTAAGTAGCTGCCACAATACTTGATTCACAATATTCCTCAACACCACAGTTTTTAAACTGAGACTTTGCATTTCTGAAAGATGTTGTAGCTCAAAAGGAAGCCACAGACATGATGGGGAAGTTACTGGCGGAGGTGTTATGGCTTATTTTTTGGCAGACTAGATTGTAACACTCTCTTGGCTGAAAGCAGCTGAACTCAAATTTGTATCACCCTATAAGGAAAGTACTGGGTTTGCACTTGAGTCTTAAAACCTCTAGGTGCCACAAAGCAGAAACTCTTTAACTGCTATTTAAATTGTGTAAAGAGGCAGCAATCCAACTTTGGGTCCCAGCTCTCTATTTTGTTGTATACACAATGCTTAAGAGTCATTTCAGCTGTGCAGCAGTCACTCCAGTGAAAGGGACGCTGCTGCAATGACTGGAAGGTGTGGCATTTGAAACAAAGGAAGACAGGATGCATGTGTTAGCTTCTGATTTGGAATAAAACAAACCCACAGGGTGTCATCTTCAAAAGGCGAACATAAAATTTTTGACATGACAATATCTGTCCCTTTCCTCTTCAGAATCAATTCCTTTGTCATGTGTTTTTAGCAGACCTCAAAATTAACATAGGCCTGTTTATATTCACCGCTGTACTTTTGTAATAGAATCATCAATGTCGGCAGCGCATATGAAACATGCGGTGTTACACCAAGGGCAGAGCCTGAAGGATCTCAGCATATTGGAAAATCAGAGCCAGAACAATTATCTATTCCAGCAGGTATATGGAAACAGATGGAAAAGGGAAGATTAGTCACATGTTTTGTCAGTCCCGTTTCCTTTTAAAACAGAGAGCAAAGATTTAATTTCTGAGTTGTCAGCTCTTGGCTGAAATGATCAGGCTGACTTGCCCATGGCTACAGTCAACACGACTACCAATGCTTGCTTCCTGCAGGATACTTAGCAACTTTTCTCACTGCTCTATTTGTACAGGATTTGTTCATGTTCAGCCATATAAACTATTTAAATGTACATTATAGCACAACTGGCACCATCCTGTGCTACAGGTTTTGTATTTTAGACAAGCATTACATCAAAATGAGTTCCAGTGTAAAAACTTGCTCAAACTGGCAATATTTTTGTTCTGTATTCTGCTGAATCCTAAAGCTGCTTGCCGGTTTTGTCTCCTTTGCCTCTCCTCCTGAGATAACTATGCTGAGTGTAATTACACACACCAGTTTATTATGCTGTGCAATTCACAGAGATAATAAAATGAAATTAATAAACAGAGATAAGAGTACAAATTCTCACCCTCTAAAATTTAAATCTAACAATAGCAGAAGAAAAAATAACACCAATTTTATCACTGCAAAATTATGGTATTTTTTAAAAGATGTCCTTTGATGTTTTATGTACAGACACTTTTTCCAGTGACCTGGCAGATTACAAACACTTGTGGCAGAGACCTGGAACCCATTTTTCATTGGAAAACTGCCTAAATTAATAAGACAGTTTGTTTTGGTTGGGAATGAAGAAGAGCAGGCTGATTGTTTGATGGAAAGTTGCTAAGGAAATGAATTTGTAGCTATATATTTTCTAAAAATAAAACACTATTTTTCACTGAAGAAACTCTGCGCTTTTATAAAGAATACATTCACACACACACACATATATAAAAGTATCATAGGTTTAGATGTATATGATCTAAACGTCAACCTTTATAAATCTCAGAAGCTTTGGAGGACAGGGTGGGAAGAAGGAAGAAATGCACTTCCATCTCTGAGCTGCCTCAATCTTTCAAGAGTGTGAATACGAAGAGACTTGCTGACTTCTGATTTTAATCAAGCTCAATTTTCTAAAACAATTCTTTTTATGTCTTTGCTGTTAAACTACTATTATAAAGCATTCCAAATCTAAAACTAGAAATTCTGCACATGCTGAAATCTAAATTCAGGAACAACCTTCTTTTCACTGTCAAAAAGAACCTGATTCAACTATGTAACTATGTACTAAACTTCTCCATACTGTTCTTAGAGAAACACTTATAAAAGAGTACAAACTTCCATGAATTTATTAAAATTCAATTATTTCTTACTGTAGGCGAGGACATTCTCAAAACCAGTTGTATGCTACTTGGTGCCAAATGCATTCTACTTTAATGACAGCTGCCAAAACAGTGAACATCCTCATCTTGCAAGCTCAGGTATATGCTCTCCTAAAACTAAGTTTATGAAAGATCACAGACAAAAGGGGCTTCAAGGTAGAAAAGGCAGTGTCAGATTTCCCGGAACATACCCATCTGCCTATTGAAAACACTGGGAATTTCACAGAAAAGTGGAATGTTGGACCAGCTCCGCTAAACATAACTGGCCACAAAACTGGCTCTATAACGGGGCCAGGAACCAACACTGCGCCAGAACTTGCCAAAGCTGCAGAAACCCTTCTGTAGAACAAGCAGCTCTCCTGGGGTGCTGCCACTGAAGTATTCCATGCTCTCTCTCTTTTCTACATGTTCCTATTATTTTTCTTGGCTGTATGGATTCACTAGAAACCATACCAAGAAAAGAAAGTATTACACATAATCTGCATCTGTCGTCTATCTGGTTTATGAAAGCACTGGCAAAATGGAGGGCTTTCTTTCAAGCTTCATATTTAAATGGGAAAAAAACCTTCTAATATTTCCGTACTGGTTTTAAATTGAAGATGCCAAACAATCTGCCTTTTGCTAAATTAAATCCAAAAGTTGTATCAGAGACATTTTCAAATAGCATGGTTTCACATACACATATAGGCCTAAAACATGTAAGAAACCCTACTATTATATACAAAAAGTACTTACAGAGGAACAGAGTTTTTTTTCCTGTTTGATTTCCACATAAAAGCAAACACTTAAATCCCCCTTGACTTTACTTTGTTCCTTTATAAATTGTATGAGAAAACTGAATCCAGATGTCTAAGAGGTGTAAAAAGAGAAAAGAGCAGAAAGGACCAAAATGCCTGTCTATATCAGGCACATATATCTATATCTATGCAATTCAAGTCATCAGAACTAGTTTTATATAATGACTTGCCATTAAATACTTGATTCAGTGTGAACTCCATAGAATCCTTTTTATTCAAATTGCCTGATTATTAGTTTTAACACCACTCACAACAAAATTTCCATCTAGAAGTGTATGGTTTGGACTTTTTTCCCAGACAACACAATGCCTATGAGCTGAGTTCTCACATGCTTCCTAGAAAAATAAGCACCCAGATTTGAAAAAAAGTTATACGAACTGTATTGCAAATAGATTGGTATCTATCTGCTTTGCAAATTTCAATTGGTATTAAACCACTTACTACTATCTAGGGTCATTTACACAAATAATAATTTAAATCTCCTCTTATACATAGTCCTTTCATCTGTTTTGGCTGATAGCACTACAAAAGAATCTCTGTTTCACTAGTCATACTTACTGTATGTAATTTCTTCAGTTAAATGTAAACCCAGAATAACAGAAATTACAACATGCACTGACACTGATACATTTGCTCAGCATGCTCAGAAACAGCAAGCCTGGAAATAAATTTACCCTTTAAGGAAATAATACAAGTGGTTTGGTTAATTGCTTCATCCTCCAAACTACACAAGATATAAAGTTGATACATGCTCTCAAGAGTAACTATCCACTGCATACAAACTTACAGTATTCTTATAATCTTCTAAGGCTGCATTCCCAATATTCCTATTCTTTTAAGTATTTTATTGTGTTGTAAATCACACTTTTTTAGGTCACCATCCACATGACATCAAAGCTGGCATTATAATTTATTAACTAGTGTAGCACATTACCAAACACCCACAAGACATCTATTATTATATTAAGAAGATAGCTAGATAACATTCAGTAAAGATTTGTTAAATACATACACACACCAACATATGACAAATAGCTGAGAGAAGGACCATGGTGTAAGGAACCAGTAAATTTCAGGAAACAGTCTACTTTCTGTGGAAAGATGGGTATTGTACATAACACACAGATAGGTCTCCATCACTTCAGAAACAAGACTACTGGAAAAGCAGAGTGTTACCATTACAGCTACATACACTATGTACAATGTATAACACCCTCTTTCCATTTCATAAAGACTCCAAAATCTGCAATTCCATACAAAGATATATTTTGCTCTTAATATACTAAGGATGTCTCCGGAAATAAGGAAAACACACACTTACAACAGGTGGTTAGGATTATTTACAATAACAATGTAGGTACCTATTTTGGTATGTTGTATATTCTTATACATTTGTAACACATTTACACATTCAAGCAAAAACTAAATAGTAGAAAAAATGCCGCATTGCCAATTGTTAATATGTTTTAAGTAAATAAATTATGCTAAATGGATTCTATTCTGTAAGTATAACCTTTAAATATTACACAGCTCTCTGGAAAAATAAGATAAGGTGAGTTTTTACCTGATGTTTTTATGACAGTGCTCTCTGTTGCAGAGTATAATAGAAGGGCTGCTAATGCTTAGGAAGGCTGAAGTATCTTAAGAATTGTAGTTACGATTGAAATTACTATTCTCATAAATTATACAAGTGTGCATTGGAACCTGGACTTTGAAGTCACAAGGCGCAGGATACTTTAAAAAGGAAATCAATACCCGTCGCTCAGTTTTTTGTTTGGGGAAGCCAAGTCACAGCCAGTCTACAGGACTTGCTGAAGGTCATCCAGGCCTTGCTTTAACAATTCAGCAAAATGAGCTCCCAGGTTCCTCGCACCAAACGGAAAACTAGCCTGGGCACGTGGTCTAGCATAAGCTCTCTATACCAGTTCAAATTCCACATTCAGTATTCACATTTATAAAATGTTATATCAACCTCGTACGGTCAGGCTCAGGTCACCTATCGGCTATTCACCTAACTATGCGCCACGAACACCGAGCCTGCATGCACGCCTACAGGGTACCCTGGCTAAATTGATCACCATCCTGTGACACCTGCATGACCCCTGTCCCAGCAGCAGCAGTGTATCGGCAGAAGACAGAGCAGGTATGCCTGAACACGAAACCACGGCCTTCCCAGGAGCAGCCGCCTGGGCCGAAGCACGACCATGGCTGCCCAGTTTCCATCCCAATGTGCTCCCGGGTACGTGGTGCCACCCAGTAGGACACTGACGCTTTCGGGCACTGCTCAGTTTACAGCCATAGACCCCTAATGCAAACACATCGCTAGCCAAAACCCCGTGCCCAATCCCCCTCACAACTCGTCCCCTCGCAGCCCCTGACAGCAGCCCTGTGTGACAGCACCGACCCCACCGCCGTGAGGTCACTCTCCTGTCCCTGCAGAAGGGGAGGTTGTGCCTCCGGGGCCGGGATGAGGGGACCTGGGCCGCCTCCCACACCACGGCTTCCTTCCACGCGGTGCTTGTCCAAGACGGTGGGGGGAGGTGACACACCCAGCTGCGGAAGCGGCTGCG
>NW_010097821.1:12350-17800 GCF_000699245.1 Pterocles gutturalis | reverse complement strand
GTTCTGGAGAAGGACTCTCACGTGAGAAAGTGACTCCACGTGGCAGCCAGTAAAGACTGTGAGGGGTAAAGAGCGGCGGACTGACTGCACCCCCCCATTCCCTCCCCCCTGCGCCTCTGGGGAGGGGAGAAGGTACAGAACAAAGTCTTTGGGAAGAAGGGAGGGGTGGGGGAGAAGTGCCTTTTTAAGATGTGGTTTCTCTCTCTGTCAGTATCTTGCTTCTTGTTGTAAATAGTTAATAAATTCAGTTGTTTTCTTGTTCTTCCCAAGTCCTGTCGGTTTCTTGCCCATGACCCTAAGTGGTGAGTGAAACCCTCCCTGTCCCTGCCTCAGCCCACCAGGTGTTTAGCAAAAACTGTCCCCGTGGCTTTATAAACCATGACAATAGTTTATTTTTCTTGACTGATTTTCTTTATGATTTACAAAGAAATCCTTAGTATCTCCTTGAGGATATCTGTGACTAGGATGGAATAAAATTATTTATCTACAGTGGAGTCAGAAGTGGTATTTTCTTAACGACTGGTGTGACAGACACATATCGGATATACTTTTTATGCATATATTACTTTGTTTGTCACAGGGGGGTTACATTTGGCTGTGCAGTAGGTATGCAACAGCTGTCAGCTCTGTTACAAGAGTGCTTTTCCTGACTGGCTTCACACATGCCTCCATACAGCAAAACCATGTACAGCTACATAGTCTTCAAATGGTGAAATGTAATAAATGAGTTAAAGGAGTTAGATTTGCTTTAACTGTTATGATGGAACCAGTCCTAGAAATCTCAGGATAACTATCCTCAAAATAGTCAAGAAAAGAAATGGAAATTCAAAATTGGAAAATAAGACCCTTTTGGAGCCATGTCCATTTCAGCACCAAAACAATATGCATGTGGGATGCCTATACTCCAGTCTTACGTACACACTGTTAGAAGCCTTTCCTTCCCCCCCCGCCCCCAACTTTGCAAAATACCTGAAGATATTAATTGTTAATAATATTATCTGAAGCTGTGAGCAACAAAACCTCTGCAGTTACTCTGCTTTATGTGATCAGCTGCTGGTAGCATAAACAGTCTCTTGAAATTGTGAGTTCCTCCAGCACCCACCTCATCTGCAGTGTTCTGACAGTTTGGCAATTGGTTGCGGCAAACAAAACAGAATTTCACAAACAAAGGATGCTGGAATTGGGACTGGTTATATCAATAGGTGTTACACTTCTGGGGTGTTTTCCCAAACTAGGGAATCTGAATATTCTTTATGCAATTCTTCCTCTTAGCTTTCATCCCCAGCTCAGCTACAACATATGTGTCCCTAATGGTTGGTTCACAGTCAGGGAAAACCTTGCTTTTTGTCTGAGGTCAGCATGTAACTCTATTCCTTCTTCCATGTGAAACATATAAACAGCATTCCACTAATCCCATTAACCAGTGCTCAGAACTAAAGTACTCTTTCCTACTCTGATTGCTAAAACAGCCATTGGGCAAGACACACAGACTAGGCTTTATTCAGCTAACACATTGTCAAGAGACTTGGGCTATGTACCTGTGTGTACTGTAGAACCCAAAGTATTCTTCTTTGTACTTTTACACAGGATGTTAGGAATGCTCCTTTTTCAAGTTGCAAGTGAGAAATAAACGGCACAGTTCAAAGACACGGCAGCCATTTGAGACATTAGCAAGCTGCCAGTTAGCATTATGTCAGTCTCAGACAGGTGTGAGATGAGTGACAGTTAATTCTGGAATAAGGAGAAGGGTCTGCTCTCTCTCACTGCAATATAAACTCTCAGTAACAATCCCATGGCTCAATTAATTGGATAAAACACACCTATCCTTTCACTCAGTGCAGGTGTGCTGATTCCTCCTCAACAGCCAGCATGTCCTCAGTTTTTCAAATCACATGTAGCCTATTGGCAAATGCAAGGGCTGCCACTAAATATTTAGAATTACACTTGAATGTGCACCAATGAATATATACAATTTGAATATTTATCTTGTCGTGGTTCATAATGATTAATTGAAATAAGTTGTGACATCAGCAAAAAATACCACACCCCAAGTCCTACAAAACGTGTCTCAATCAGCAAATATTAGTAAACTGAATACTTTCCTTGGAGGAATTTATTACTAAATAACTAAGCACTAAAGGCCTTACCCACTTTCTATCAAGCCAGATTCTCAATATTCTCTGCTTTAGCTGACCATAAATTCTAAGGATTTCAGTGGGAGAAATTCTGTTTGGCAAGAGTAAAATCGAAGTAATTTTTTAATTCTGATTTTTGTGGTATTGTATCAGTCCCTTACCAACACACTTAATAATGATTTCAGACTGAGAAATATAGTGACTAGTCTTAACAATGCCCTTGCAATATACTGAGGCCACTGCAACATAACAGAAATGCATATATTACTCTTCAAGCCTTTGTAACCCCTGAGATTTCTATCAGGAACGTACATTTAGTATGCCAGAGAAAGAAATATTTGAAAGCAAATATGGAAAATGCCATCAAAAGGGCTTTCTCCAAAACGTGGTGAAGTCAGCAGAAATCTTTGAGTGTATTGCAATCCATCTTGGATTAAGCCCTAATCCAAAATTCAAATATTTTCAAGATTTAGGACAAAATGATACCACCAGCATGTGAGGAAGCCCATGAAGCAATCAGTCATCAACAGACGAGAAAGTTAAAATTATTTACTATTCTGACTCACTTCCACTTTTTTTTCTTGGAAGTCTACACTTTTTCCATCCCAATTAGTACATTCAATCCCAATTAATCTGGCAGAAAGGGAATATATACAATATTTCAGACTTTGTTATATTTTCTTTTTCATTTCAAAATTGCTTGCTGCCCCATATAGCTTCTGCCCAGTGCAGAGAACCCTGGTGCTAGATGTTGCTTGGTGAATGATCTGGCTGTGGATATTGTCACATGACATGAGACCAGTTACATTTGGGAAGTGCTCACACTTTTACCAGTCTGTCGCAATGAATAATGAATAAAGGTTTAAATACCTTTAGTTCTGCTGTCAAGTTGTAGAAGCTTTAGTCTTTGCAGAGAGATGACAAAGAAACTATCTTTTCTGCAGTAATTTCCATATGCTGCAAAGAGGCAAAGAGGGCACATTAAAAACTCTTGAAAGGTACCTGAAAGGAAGGCAGGTGCTTGTCTGGGTCCTCCTCTGCTATAGCCCCAGGGACAGGCAGGGATGTGTGCCAGCAGCCTCCAGGTCATGGGTGCTCCAGCAGTAGATCTGCTACAGAGGTACAACCCTGGAAACTCCTCCACTAACAGGTTTCATCCACTAAGCATCCAACATATTATTTCTTAGTTTCCCCTGGAAATCAACCCAAAGAAACAGAGACTGTCAAATTTTAGAAGAGCATGAGGCATCCAGATACTGAATTAGTTTTGCCTATTTCAGTTTCAGAGAATGCTCTTTAAAATGGTAAATCTGCAACAGTAACAACACAGGGCAAATAGTGCACCTTGAGCTGACTTTGAACTAAGCCTTAAATCATTGCCTTCTCTAAAACTACAATTACATACTAGTACTGATTTTTTTTTCAGTCTTGATTAGTTTTGATGGTAAACAAAATTACCTTCTGTCACAGTCTTTGGATAAATAGTACATTCATCATAGCTGCTACATTAAAAAGAGAGATTTTATATTTAAATAAATGATTTCAATTATTTTGTAAAGTTATTACAGTGATCAAAGTCTAAGAAGGGCTATAGAAGCACTGGAAAACTATATTAGAGGAAGGAATAAAATAGCAATGAAAAAAGTAGAACTTAAAAATAAATTTAATGCTCCCGTGAAGTCAAGTTGACAGGAACAGAGATAGATTAAAACTTCCTCATTGGTCCCAGCTTCTTGTATTTGAAATATCAAAAACAGTCATTGACATTCAAATCTCTATGTAACAAATTTGGAAATTCCTGGTTTTAACTTCGAATTGTTCGAAGGTAGCAATGCTGAACAGCGCTGACCCATCCTTTCCCTGCTGTAACAGGCTGGCTTTCCCATAGCTGACAGAAGCTGTTCCCAAGTATTCCAGGACAGAATGTGTCCCATGGAGGCCAGCTTTCCATACCCTAATGCTTCTGTTAAGCAGCATTAATTCCTGATACGACCTAATTGATATAGACTGTAAGGCAATTGCCTAGGAGAATTATATCAAAGTATTGAGTGCTATTAATGTGAGTTTGGATGTCAGATTCCTACTACTTAGTTCAGTGGCTTAACAGCTCTCTCTTTAAAAGCTGCCCTGAATGTCCAGAACAACAACAGGTAGAACAAGCCAAGGGGAACAGTCTCCTTATCGTTCTACATAACACAAAAGGAATTCATTCTATCAGTCTTCATGGAAATAGTTTTGTGACATCCATCCTTAGGGTTATATTTAAATGACCCTTTGAAGTAGAAAAAGCCCACAGGATCTCATCATTCTTATAGCTTAATACAGAAGAAAAGCTGGATCTTTCATCTTTAAAGCTTTGAGATATCCATGAAATCATTCAAATTTTCCAAGCATTTCACCTCTTGGTGGATTTCAACTATGTAGAAAAAAAACCTTTTTTATTTTTCTTCAACACAGGAGTCAGAATAAACTGTGTCTTAGTACCTCTATGTAACTATGAGGAACTTTTCTATACCTAGCCTAAACCAGCATAAAAAGTTATGAAAAATAAAGCAGATGAGAATCCTGTTTTTATAACTGTTGTGTATTTCAGTTTAAGCGTGGATGGAGAGACTCTAGGGAGGGACAATAAGAAGTAAAATAATGCCTAGAGCAAGGTAGCTGCTGAATAAATATTTCAAAGAGAACAGGAGATGGAATATTAATTGATAAATACTTGCCTGATATGTATACAGAATCTATTGTATTAAAAGCTGTGATTAGAAAAAAAAGAGAAAAAAAAGGATGTACTCTGAAAATCTTAGGATTTTGAAAGCAATAGAATTACCAACAATTAGCCCAACTTTCCACCTCATAGTTTTAAAAATAGTAGACTTTAAAAAAAAAACCTAGGATTCAACCTTAAACTAATTAAGTACCAACATACAAATCTGCTTCCACTTACTAACACTGTAGGTGTTAACACTTATTTGGCCAATGTAAAACTAGAGAGGAATTAGTTAATCTAAAATCCCAGTTAGTAATTCTGAATCATAATAGTGTACTCCTTTGTGTGTACTAAGAAAACATTGATGCACAACCCTCATCATGGTAGTTATTCTCTACAGTTCAACAATCAATTTAATAAACAATATTATACTGATAACAATATACCTTGCATACTGTGATGTTTTGATAATAATAAGCATGATAAATAAAGAGATGTAAGCTTTACTGAAAGAGGTTTTTTTTTATTTTGTATTGCTTTTTTCCAGGCCAGCTGAGCTAGTTGGTGAAAGAAGACAAGCTTTCAGTCACACCAGGTTTGCTTTGTTT
>NW_010097821.1:0-12337 GCF_000699245.1 Pterocles gutturalis | reverse complement strand
ATTACATTTTTAATGTCACTAACAGATCTAAAGGGAGAGTGGCAAAGCTTTTATAAATATGTATGTATGCATGTATATAAATGTAGATGTGTGTGTGGTAAACGTGGATATATATTTGAGAGGAAAGATGTTAAAGCTGTGGAGTAAACATAAGAATACATACCCTGTCTGTGGAACAAATCTCTATGACTTTGTCCCATTTGGTACCAAAGCAGCCACCAATCAGCTTCTAAACAAAGTCACACAGCTCAGTTTTGCATGCAAATATGCATGTGCAAATCTTCCTGGTTTTAGAAACAGTATAATACAGAACCACTTTATTGGATCATATTTTTAGGTTGAATTACACATCCATGACCCACTAGGCTATTCTGGAAGTCAGAAATTGAAGCAAGTCTCTCACTGTCAGCTGGGATCACAGAGGAATCCCTAAACAAGATAAAATGCGTTTTTCAAAAACGAAATAATCTAAGCTCCCAATCACAAACCAGGATCACAATTTCTGTATCTCTTTTCTGTGCAAAATTAAGATTTTAAGTTAAAACAGCTGTCAGCAAAGGCTAAGTGACTAGACTTCACACACTGCTCATCTATTAATTTGTTCTACAGCCATCCACATTTCCCTTTGTCTGTTTTGGGAAACTGAACCTATTTTAAGGGGAAACCTCTCCATCAATGTGTCTGTAATCAGGGAATCAAGCTCAGCAGAATGGTAAATCTGTACTGAGAAGTCAAAGGCCAGAAATGAAGATTTCAAAAGTTGTTGCTCTAGCTCCCTAAGCATCCAAACCCATGGTCAGGGAATCACGAATGACCCCAAGGTATCTGCATAAGCTTCTACTGCTATTTTGTCACTTCCTGTATTTCTACACTAGAACGTAGCACAAAACAACAACGCCCACAACGCAGCAAAACATTTTCCAAACCTGAGTGCTTTAAATCTTCATTTTTCAATGTTTGTTTGGACACCTTATATAAAGCACCAGTGTCAAAAGTGCTGCAGATAATCTGCTTCTATTAAAATCACCAGTCAATTGCATGAATTCTGTATAAACACAAATATTTCACAAATCTAGGTACCTGAAAGTAAAGGTTAACTGAATTTCTATCGTTTTAAAAGTCAAGATGTATGGTTATCCCTGAGATTTTTTTTACCTTATATACTGCATTCTTGTATATACTTTGAGCCAAAACCACACATGCAATCAGCAGGCAAAGGCATGCTTTAGCTGATAAACCCTGATTTAGTTTTTGGTGTGAAGAGGCAAGCAAAATGCATGGTATAAATTTACCTTATTTAACTGTGTTTATGTCGTGAATGTAGAAGAACCTGTACTGTAGATGTTGCTACCCTCCCTCTGAAGGCAGGGAAAGATCAGCTTATACATTTCATTGCTTCTGTGCTCTTGAGGATATATCCTAGATTCAGCTGTTCTAAACAGAGTCCTCACATTCAGCCTCAATTTCTCAGCCCTGCTGTGCAACAGGCCAAGCTGTACAGGCACTTACAAGAAAATTTCCTGTAGCAGCTTCTAAGAAACAGCTTTTTAAATAAAAACTGCCCCTAAAAAATAAATATGCTGTATATAAATTCAAAAGTACACATAGGCATGTATACAAAGAACAGAAAATCTTAAGCTTTTGTCTCAAAAAGCTATTGCATCTCACAAACATTGAGATATCCTAGTTTTTTTATTTCTATCCTTCAGAGTCACTATCTTCATTCATTGGTTTTGGGCAAACTGTCCTTAAATACTGAGCTGCCTTCCCATTCTGAAATGAGGAAGCTTTTAATGATTAAACATCCTTTTTATAAAGCAGTGATACAATTTTAATTACTTCCCCAGTAATGGTCTCACCAATTAGGAGGTGATGTACAGAAGGGTGTCTTGCTGCTGGTCCTTGCTTCATCTCCTACTTGTTCATCCTAAAAGCTTCTTTTGATTGAGTTAGAAAAAAAATCAAGCAAATGTGTACGTATAGCTAATAACATACACACGGTCTGACTTCCTCCACAGCACATTGCTTACATACACAAGTGAGATAAAAATTACTGCTAAGATGAAAAGTGTTTTTCATCTTCAGACCCCATTTCCTATCACATAAAACTTTCCAAAAAATATGTTCCTTTTGAGATATATATTTGCAATTTCAATGCTAGCAATGCCAGCCAGAGTGGGAACTTTGAAGAAAAAGTTAAGCTCAGTCAGTTCAGTCATTAAAGTTATGCAAATGGAAAACCACATTCCTTCTTTTTAAACATTGCTACATTTTAGTTGCAATCATAAGGTTCAAGAAGTGAGGATGGCATATAAATGTCAACAATTTGACAGCATCGTAGGGTGAAATCGAGTCCCAGCTGTGGTCAATAGCAGAGCTTCTCTGTATTTCAATAGGAACATGATTTTACTTACCATCTTCAAAGAGCAACTGAGAACTGACTCAAGTTTAAAAGTGAAACTGTTGAGATTGCTTGCCTGGAGAAGCAGACAGCTAATTTTCACTGTGTGCTACTAGCTCAGGAAGTTCTAAAGCAAAATAATGCACTAAACCAAAAGAATGTTCGGAAGACAGACTTGTACTGCACATCATATGATGTCATTGTTATTATATTTTCACAGTACTCACTTTCTTGTGGAAAGGAAGCAACATAAAGGTGACATTCCTTGTCATGAGACCATGGAGGTGCAGTAGTGTCCTCCAAGAGGAACGGTTTTTCTCTGAGGCTGGTGCTGATCACTGTTTAGCAGCTGTCATTATCTGTCAATTTCAAATATATGAAGAATAAGTTGTATAAACAGTGAGGAAACCTACTTCCTCCTACCTTGTTCAGGATATGTGCTGGAAGATGTCTCCCAGAAAGCCAGAACTGTTCCCTGCCTAACCAGCGTACTTCTTTCAGTGGTGACACAGGGTTTTCCTTCCCCACAACATTCTATGCCTTTACTTAAAGAATCAAGGAGATTTTATTTTCTTCATTAACAGCCAGAAAGATAAGTAGAACTCCATTTAATGAAATATATTCCTCTTGTCCTGTCATCTTTTGTATTACAATAAGATTTTTAATTTGGTGGTCAGCTTTGAAAGTGAGCCATGCAACAGGTGCTGTCTTTGCCACTGGGTCTTCTTTATTTTTAAAAAGACACAAACAAGCAAACAAAACGCCAAACAGAAAACAAAAAACTGCTTTTGAACTAATTCTAAACAGAAAAATTCTGAATAACATCTTTGTCTTGAAATTGTTCAAAAATGTCACCTACAACAGTGCAGTAATTTAGAGTCATACGTTTCATAATTAGTCTATTGAATTGGGATATTTCTTATCCATATAGACTGTTCTGTATTCTTACTATGAAACTTCTATGAGTCTGCAAATCAGATAAAAGTCAGACTTACTGTAAAAGCCAAATGTTAACATTCCTACACAATCTGAATTACCTCTTAGCTCATGAGTGGTCATGCTCTCTATTTTTAGAAAAAAAAAAACAAGAGACTTAGATTGCTCAGTTTTAGAAGTATTGTAAACTCCTCATGTCTTCAAGAATCTTGAGAAACATTAAGAAGATACATCTATGGACAAAGTAGCTGGAAAAAAAAAACCCAAGAAACATGGTGAAAAAAAAAAAAAAATATCAGATTCAAACTCAGAGCAGGAGGAAGCACAGTATCTTAGAATCAAAGAATCATAGAATGGCAAGGGTTGGAGAGGACCTTAAAGGTCATCAAGTTCCAACCCCCTTGCCATGGGCCAGGACACCCTCCACTAGACCAGGTTGCTCAAAGCCTCATCCAGCCTGGCCTTGAACACCTCCAGGGATGGGGCATCCACAACTTCCCTGGGGAACCTGTTCCAGTGTCTAATCACCCTCACAGTAAAATATTTCTTCCTCATGTCTAGTCTAAATCTACCCTCTTTCAGCTTATACCTGTCACCCC
Source organism: Pterocles gutturalis (assembly GCF_000699245.1). Lineage (NCBI taxonomy): Eukaryota > Metazoa > Chordata > Aves > Pterocliformes > Pteroclidae > Pterocles > Pterocles gutturalis. The sequence continues at coordinate 8,401 of NW_010097821.1, read as the reverse complement.
TTGTCCTATCACTACACTCCCTGATAAAGAGTGCCTCCCCATCTCTCCTGTAGGCCCCCTTCAGGCACTGGAAGGCTGCTATTAAGTCTCCTCGGAGCCTTCTCTTCTCCGGGCTGAACAACCCCAACTCTCTCAGCCTGTCCTCATAGGGGAGGTGCTCCAGCCCTCTGACCAATTTTGTGGCTCTCCTCTGGACTCTCTCCAATAGGTCCAGGTCTTTTTTATGTTTGGGTCCCCACATCTGAACACAGTACTCCAGGTGGGGTCTCACGGGAGCAGAGTAGAGGTGGAGCATCACCTTCTTTGACCTGCTGCTAATGCTTCTTTCGATGCAGCCCAGGACATGGTTGGCTTTCTGGGCTGCAAGCGCACGCTGCCAGCTCACGTTGAGCTTCTCATCCACCAATACCCCCAAGCCCTTCTCCTCAGAGCTGCTCTCTGTCCACTCTCCGCCCAGCCTGTCTTTTGTGCAGGACCTTGCACTTGGCCTTGTTAAATTTCATAAGGTTTGTATTGGCCCATGTCTCAAGCCTGTCAAGGTCCCTCTGGATGGCATCCCTTCCCTCCAGCGTGTCCACCGCACCACACTGCTTGGTGTCGTCGGCAAACTTGCTGAGGGTGCACTCAATCCCACTGTCTATGTCTCCAACAAAGACGTTAAACAACACTGGTCCCAGTACCGACCCCTGTGGAACACCACTTGCAACCGGTCTCCACTTGGACATTGAGCCATTGGGCACCACTCTTTGAGTGCGGCCATCCAGCCAATTCCTTATCCAACAAGTGGTCCTTCTGTCAAATCCATGTTCCTCCAGCTTAGAGACAAGGATGTCATGTGGGACTGTGTCAGAGGCTTTGCACAAGTCCAGGCAGATGATGTCAGTTGCCTTTTCTCTATCCACCAGCACTGTGGCCCTGTTTTAAAAGGCCACCAAATTCGTCAGGCATGATTTTCCCTTGGTAAAGCCGTGTTGGTTGTCACCAATCACCTGCTTGTTTTCCATGTGCTTTAGCGTAGATTCCAGGAGGATTTGCTCCATGATCTTGCCAGCCACAGAGGTGAGACTGACCGACCTGTAATTTCCCAGATCTTCCTTATTTCCCTTTTTAAAAATGGGGGTTATGTTTCCCCTTTTCCAGTCTGTGGGAACTTCACCAGAGTGCCACGACTTCACAAACATGATGGACCTTCTTTCTTCTGAAGCTATGAAGGTCAATTTTTATATTCAAATAATGTATAATATACTGGAATATAAAGACTTTGTATTTTTATTCTAGTTTGTTTTTCTTTCAAGTTCAGAATCACCAGCAAAGAGCGATGCTTTGCATACAAACAGTGATTACAGCTTAGTGGATTGCTAGGACACAACACCACACAACTTATTAGATCAAATTGAGTAATGCCTACACTACAGCTATTTTTTCAGTGTAGATAAATCAAGTTAAGCTCTCCCAGAAAACTTAAATATTTATGACCAAAAAATGATGGGTGTCAAACCTACTAGGCACCATTGCATGATCCTTGATTCAGAACCATGAAATAGTCATAGGATAAAGCAGTCACAGTATATGATGGCATTAAAAACCAACAGCAGCAAAACCAACTTTAATTAGTTCCCAAGAAATTAATATGTAGAAGACAAAAACCTCTGTCCAATATATTAATATGCCTTATTTTTTACTTGGTTAGTTTTATGGAATTCATCAAAGGGCTGCTGAGTGACTGAAAAGGTGCACATGAAAGCACTGGAATAGTGAATTGCAAACAGAGATATTTCCACACTTCCAGAATTTTTTTTTTTCCCCTAACATATTATCTTATATAGAGTTAAATCCCCTCTAAGGTTGTACATTCAGAATGAAGTATCTGAACATACTATTTATGGCCAAATTAAAATTGTCCATTGGAAAGAAAAATGGCCACTTCATGTACTAGAAACTGCAATTTTTAAACTTTTAATTAGATTCTACTTATAATGGATACATTTCAAATAGTATTTTACAGATATGTGCTATCATAGCAGAAGTTAGCTGATTTCTGACCAACTATTTGAATCCAAGCATCATTTTTCTAAAGTTAAATTGCAGTGTATGTTTTTTCCTCAGGAGCAGAACAAAAATCTAGCTAGTGGTAGAGATTTTAAGTTATGCATTTTTATTTTGTTTCCTCTAAAGTTTAAATTTTTGGCTTTTAATTTTAAAAAAGGGTATCCTGTTGTTACATGCCAGTGATGACAGGATAATGGATTAGGTCAGGCACAGTCTGTGTATGTGGGTGAGACAATGAGAGACAAGTAATCTCTTCCACCACTTTTGCATTTCTTGTATCCTGTAAAGCAGTTTCTTTAGTATTAAATATTTTCTAATTTGTAGACTATGGGTATTATATAGAGTGTTTTGTTCATGTACCTTCACCTTCATTTATTAATAATTTCTGCAGTAATAAAATACTCCAGGGGGTTAACACTTGAATAGTTTTAAGTGAAATGCTGCTGAAAAGCACTTCAAATACTTTCTAATAGCCGTACCTTTCCTGACAAGTTTTATTTCACTACACAGCTGCCATGGGAGGCTCATGAGGTCCACTCGTACTACATGTCCAGCTCAAGGCAAGAAGCCTGCAAAATTAAAATCTTGGTATCTGTACGTTGGCTAAAAAACTCAGGCTTTTGATAGCATTGTAGGATGCATAGTGTGTTTGAAGGAAAGGAGGAAGTAAGGGTATGGAACCAGTGCCTTTTTGCATGGGAAATGGATTTTTTTAAAAAAAATACTGTAATATTCTCTCACGATCTGGCATATAAAGTGGTATTTCTTTCCTATAGAAATGTTGGTGTTGGAACTGTAATATCTAGTCAATGAAATCTCAGCCTTCAACAGGCACTGAGTTAAATTAGTATTTCTGCAGTGTTTGTATGAGACACTAAATCCTAAAAACAGTACTGTTGATAAATACATCATGGGTGCTCTAAGCAATGCTACTAAAATGAAAGACAAATGAAACTGTGGCATTTTGAGGATGAGAATAACTTTAATGAGAAATATTTTTAAAAATATTTCTTCAATGGTTTATGAGTGCAATTTGACTGACGTTTTCTTAATAGAAAATGTGAATGGGTAGATTACTCAGGATTCCAATGATCCTCTGTACAGATGACATGGGAATCCTCCTCATCAAAGCTCCCAGGTGTGCTATTAATATGCCCACAGAAACCATACAGCTCAACTACAACTACAGCAGAACGAGAGCCCCCAGGTTAGCAAAGGGAGGTTTTAGCTGTTTACAGAGGACTAGCCATCAGGAGAAAATAAAAATTAAAGGAAGGAAACCTAGTGATAGAAGAATACTCTGAAATACGGTAGCTGTTATTACAGAGATGGAATACTGCTGAATTGATCTTTTGGCTTCCACAGCAGACTGATACCTTTAAAAAAAAAAAAGCCTAGGTAGGACAAGAAGTTGATGACAGATTTCATTTCAGTTTCCTATTCTTTTACAGTTTGCTTTTGACATTGTATTGCTAAATTTATGATAACACTTTTTTTTTTTTTTTTCCTAGTACTGAAAAGCCTCTGATAATGGCAGTAAATGAGAGACATGTTTCTTTGGAAACAACACAGCCAAATAATAGGGCTGCAGAAATTCTTCTGTCTACAACACATCAAGAGTTTGGAAAATCTAGAGGGGGTGCTTTTCCCACTATCTCACAAAAGTCAGTCTGGTAACTGGCATCAACTGCCAGGACATGGAAAAATCTGTGACAGCGAATATTATTTAAGGAGCTGTGGTAGGCTTCACATCAGAAAACCCTGTCGCAGGCATACACAGTATAACTGCAATGCTTGCAGGGCTGGGCAGTGACTAGAATTTAACATGGAAACAGTTTTCTTTATTTCATTGTAATTGATCCCAGGCTTAAAATTAAACTAAAGCTTATGTACTTAATTGACCTAATTGCCTTGCTGTATGAAGTCTCTGAACTTAAATTGTTAGCACATCATCCTGACAGGCTGTAAACTATAGGTTTATATCAGTGCATAAATGTAGAAGTATTGATATACATTCTGCCACCACGGGACATTGCATAATTTACACATCCATTATGCAACCATAAGCACATAGATCTGTATTATCCTAAACAGCTGTATCCAAGCTGTCTAGATGTCGGCCAGGGCTACCCATTTGTTCTTAAACCACTTGTGCTAGCATTGTTTTAACACATTAAGCAGACATGTTTGCCAGAGCAATCCCAGCAGTCATCTAACCTCATGTCATATGTGCCTTCTGTATAGCAAGACAAAATTATCTTTCTGCTTGCAACCTTTTGTCCTCTCAGACAAGCAGAATTTTGCCTTGTAATTGTAATCACAGTGCCCAGGTTAAATGCCATTGTAATAATCTGGAAAACATTGCTATCCTATACACCTAGGCAGAGCTTTCAATGCTCCCACAGAATCAGGGGTAAGGCCTCTCTGCCCTCAGGAAACAGCTCATGAACCCTCTACCCAATACCACAGCTCTAACCCAACAAGCCCAAATAATGAGCTTGGAGTAGTGCAATACTGCAATCCGTTCTACCTATTAACAGTCCCTCCAGTTGCTAGAGATTTAACCATGCACAGACATAGACCAAAATACAGAGGGGACATGTAATGTGTGGGTTCAGGAGTACATCATTATGCTTGGCTTCATCAGACATTGTGATCAGCAGCAACTAATGGAGTTTCCCTGTTTGGATCTTCAGTGAGGAGTGCATTTTCAAGAGGTGATGCCAAGTACAGTTCTACTGTTTGTGTGTGAGTTGTGTCAGAGTGCTATGATAAGCAAAGATAACTTTTCTTGCTGGTTTTGCAGTATGCCTATCATATCTGTATATGTTACTTATACACTGCCAACACATTTTTTATACAGTGACAAATACCTATCTGGCAGGTTGCATCTAACTCAGAAGGCATTTGTTTGGCAGAGACTCAAATTCTTCAGAAGGCATTTACTGTTTTCCTTCCTCTCCCTCTCTTTTCCGCATTCCCTTTCCACTTTCTTTGTTTCTTTGTTTGTTTGGTTTTCTAAGTGTCTGCCCTGCAGTTTGTGCTGCAGAACGGATTAATTGCTTTCTAGGATACTAGGTGGATTCAGTCCAACCAAGAATCCTTCACAGGAATTGTTTAAACATTTTGCCATAAATGGTACAAATGTAAAATTGTCTGTTACTATTTGATCTATAAACTTGGACCTGATTGTTGTGCGTGTCTGCAACTGCAAGTCACTGAGGTCCTCCTCTCAGAAGTAACCTTCTTCTGCCACTTCTACTCCTATTACAGACCTTTAACAGAAAGTCTAAGATTCAAGAAGTGACATTCTAATTTCAGACAATGAACAAACAAAAAAGGATAATCTACAAAAATATTATTTGTCCTGAAGAGAATGAATGTTTCATTTACTTTGAATTAAAAGTTGGAAAGTAAATTTAATCCAAAAGGAGGAATTTTATCTTAGTTCCAATACAGTATAATTCCATTCTTTGGCAAGGCATTTTACTTCGAGGACTGGTAATAGTTACCTTAAAGTGTCGCTGCCTCAGTCACTTCTCAGCTTTTACCTTGAGATTCTCTGTCTCCAGGAAGCTTCTTTCACACAGCCAGGGCTGCCAAAGGAGCAAACCCAAGGCTTGGTGTCCATTACAAAGCTTAACCCACTGTCAGAAACTTTGCAGACTTCAGTTTACAGCTTAGTTTTCTGCTAGCTTCCACATTTCCTACACGAAAGCTCTTGACATCTCCAAGGCCTACCTGCATAACAGAAATTACAGAATAATAGAATGCTTTGGGTTGGAAGGGACTTCGAAAATCACCAAGTTCAAACCCCCCGGACATGGGCAGGGATACCCTCCACTAGACCACGTTGCTCAAAGCCTCATCCAGCCTGGCCTTGAACACCTCCAGGGATGGGGCATCCACAGCTTCCCTGGGCAACCTGTTCCAGTGTCTCACCACCCCCACAGTAAAAAAATTCTTCCTAATGTCTAGTCTAAATCTACCCTCTTTCAACTTATACCCATTACCCCTTGTCCTATCACTACACTCTCTGATAAAGAGTGCCTCCCCATCTCTCCTGTAGGCCCCTTCAGGTATTGGAAGGCTGCTATAAAAGGTCTCCCCCGAGCCTTCTCTTCTCCAGGCTAAATAACCCCAACTCTCTCAGCCTGTCCTCATAGGGGAGGTGCTCCAGCCCTCTGATCATCTTCACGGCCCTCCTCTGGACTGGCTCCAACAGGTCCATGTCCTTACTGTGCTGAGGACTCCAGAGCTGGATGCAGCACTGCAGGTGGGGTCTCATGAGAGCGGAATAGAGGGGGAGAATCACCTCCCTCAACTTGCGCTCCCACCTCCTGTGCTAGAAAGAGCAAGTACCTTCACCACTCGTTTTCCATTTTGTTAGTACATGTCATGAAGATCGCAAGGTGAAACTGTGTTGCACACAAACTTTCCGTGCACAATCAGTGTCTATCCTGGCTAGGCCTTCAGGCTTTCCTGTAACATGAATAATTATTGAGAGTTTATTTACTAGAAGACAGTTAGAACCTTCTGTAAGACAGAAACTCTTCTTCAGTTACCACCTGAATCAGGATAACACTGTTGCAGTTACTAAAATATGTTACTGCAATTGATAAGATTTTTAGACCCGTTTTGTCCCCAATTTTATAAAAAACTAAGACAAGTTTTTTGTTTGTTTTTTGTTTTGTTTTGTTTTTTTTTTTAAACTTGCTATGCTTCTTTTCGGGGTTATGATAAGTCCTGTCTAGGAGTTTGGGAACCTCTTAAATACTATTCTTGTTTTGTCATAGAAAGGAAAGCAACAGCCTAAATCCATGTATAATTTTCTTTTTCAGAGGAATGAGGTGTAAGATGGTGAACATTATTGCAATATAATTTCAGCAGGGCAGAATCCGTCCTTAAATATTCTTCTAGTCACTAAATTCTGCTTTGATGACATGATTATTGTTTAAATGTAGAAGAAAGCAAGAGAGTTTTTATACAGTGTGGGTGTTTTCACCTGCTGTTTGTAAAAAAAAAAAGCCCACATCTTGAAGCACATCAGAGTAGCAGTGGCAATTAGGTATTGGCATATCATGCAAGGAAAAGAAAAAAGCTTGAAAAATCATACCGTTTAATAAAGTTTTAGTATCCTAAAGCTACATAAAAGGTTCCCAAAGGGAAATTGAAATTGTGAACAGGGAACACTTACGATTCTTAGAAGGGGTAATAAATAATAAATAAAGGGAATAAGGACAAATTATCCCATTTAAGTCTGTGTAAGGAGCAGGATTACACATCTGTATGAATGCCTTCCAGTAGCCAGACAGCTTTTTGCAAATACCAATTTCTATATCACACATGGCACATTCCTGTTAATCTGACCTAATATATATGTGCTGTGACAGCATCTACCAGGAAATTTGCACCCAACCGAAGTGAGAATCCTTAAAGGATATTGTCTTTTGAATCCATTTAATACCCCAAAACATTCTGGAACAAATCCTTTACTGCTCTAAAATTTTTACAAGTAGTCTTTCATATGCTTTAGAGCCAATGCTTTCAAAATATGATGTAACTGTACTCCTAATCATGACAAGAACCAGTAAAGCATTTTGCATAGATAAAATGAATCTAAAATCTTAGAAGACTGTAGTAACCAAAGGCATTAGTATATTTGTTTTCTGAAATGAACTGACACGCCTGCGGGGCTGTGATCTTATTGGCATTACAGAGACGCAGTGGGATGGATCCTACAACTGGAGTGTTGGAATGCAGGGATACAGGCTCTTTAGGAAAGACAGGCAGGGGAGATGGGGAGGGGGTGTTCCCCTCTATGTCAAAGACCAGCTGGAATGCATGGAGCTCCACCTGGGGTCACATGAGGAGCCGACAGAGAGCCTGTGGGTCAGGATCAAAGGGAGGGCAGGGACAGGGGACATTGTAGTGGGGGTCTGCTACATACCACCTGACCAGGAAGACCAAGTGGATGAGGCCCTCTATAGACAGATAGGAGCAGCCTCACGCTCACAAGCTCTGATCCTCATGGGGGATTTCAACCACCCTGATATCTGTTGGAAGAACAACACAGCACAGGTTAGGCAGGCCAGGAAGTTCCTGTAATGTGTTGACGACAACTTCCTTCTCCAAGTGATAGAGGAGCCACCCAGGAGAGGGGCTATGCTGGACTTTGTTCTCATCAACAAGGAAGGGCTGGTGGGGAATGTAGAACTCAAGGGCAGCCTGGGATGCAGTGACCATGAGATGGTGGAGTTCAAGGTCCTCAGGGTAGTGAGGAGGGCACATAGCAATCGCACTACCCTGGACTTTAGGAGAGGAGACTTTGGCCTTTTCAGGGACCTGCTTG
>NW_010097820.1:0-9184 GCF_000699245.1 Pterocles gutturalis | reverse complement strand
CACGAAGAGAAGCTGCTGGGAGGGGGGAGCGGGGCCCTGTGTCCCGCGTTCTCCCCTGACCGCCTGCAGCGGCGCTGGGGTTTGCTGCGGTGGATCCCGCGGTTCCAGCTGACCTCCTGCCCGAGGCAGCGCCTGGTCACTGCAGCCCTGCTGCTTTCCCTGCCTCCCAGGGGCTCTCCACGCACCAAACTACCTTACAGCCTCTCCGCGTGCCTGCAGCCTGTTTTCGAAGCTGAGGCTTTTACAGTTCATATTTACGTGTTAAATATTTTTAAGAGAACGTGTGGGAGTTGAACGTACACCAGCCTATAAACAGTTTGACCCTACGTTTGACAGTACACTCTCCACAGCGTTACTCGTTTTGATTTCTTCAGTTGTTTGATGTCAAGGCAGCGAGTATCTCGTGTGGGCACCTCCGCAGAGCAGCCCTGTAACCTTGCCCCTAAACAAACCTGCACGCCTTCGGAGCTTTCCTTAAAGAACAGGTGACACCACCGAGGCGATCAGTACAGATTTTGTTGTCTTCGTGAGGCACTTAATGTGATCAGAGAATTAAAATTGCAACAAGTCATTTAGTGATGGCTGAGCGGCAAATATGGTAACAGCCAGGTCAGGTTTCTTGCAGTTTCATAGTTATCGGTTCTTCTGGTGATGCACGTGTTCCGACACGTCCTTCCCTAGCTTGTGTGATCACCTAAATTTATTAACAACAGTGAGGTCACGGTAATTTTCAATAAATGGTGACTTGCTGATTTATATCAGAAGATCCATGCAGCAGTAAACAATACCATTTACATTTAATTAGTTCTATTGAACCAAAGGCAATTTTATTTGTAATGAACTACATGTTATGATTAAGAATGTATTCTAATGATCTTTAAGAAAGGTGAAAAAGTGCTGCCCTTGACCTAATAGAGGAGATTTTTCTGTGTTATTGATAACTTTACAGTGATGTGTAAATTGTGAAATGCAAAAGAGAACACTTTCACTATTGTACCATCAAGTAATTTCCTGACTTTCAATGAAGAAAGCTGAAATGCATTCTTTTGAATTATTGTTTTCAAGTATGATATAATTAAATGCATATCAAAATTTTTTTAAAATCTCATCTACTGTTGTATAAAAATAATTTAATTTTTATTGCTTGAGATTAAAATCTTTAATGTAGTTTCTTCAATCTAGAACTGTTAGAATCCCTAAACCCAAGTGCTTTCTTTCCTTCCTCGAGTAAGAACATAGCTGAGGTCATTTGCCCTCTCTGTTTCCTAAAAGCCAACATCGTTTTAGATGTGGAACACTGTTCCCATTTAACATATCAGTAGAACTGTTTGGCTTCAGTGAACCAGCAGCTCAGTGCTTACAGTATGAAAATAATTCTTTACTGAACCTGAATTTCACAAAGATCAACTCCCTCATTAGTTAAATCGTTAATAAAAATCAGTTGTCTTTAGAAAAAGATGTAACTAAAGGCTTTGTTTAAGGTAATTTCCCTTCTTCCTGCTTTTGTATAGGGGGAAGCAATGACATAACCTAACCAGGTAAATTTTTCTTGCTTAGTGAGCAGAAGTTACATTTCCATGTGGTGGTGTGTACAAATCTTGATGTCTCCTTGTTAAACTCGCCATCGTGACTTCCTTCAAGACATTGAGATGAGAAATGTACAATTTCTACTGCTAGGAAGGCAACACTAAGTGAAGGAATGTCTTTCTGCTCTTATAATAACGTTATTGTTGAATGCAGTTCATATGTAATCTGTCTTCTGTAACTGTGACATTTTTCGGAGTTCTCTTTCTTTACCTTATATTATGAAACTTCAACTACTGTATTTCATTGGGCTAAGAATTATGTCCACTTGGAGGGCAGAGCACTGGGCTGCAGAAAAAAGTCCTTATCCCTTTTATTAACCTTAATAATGAAAAAATACTTCAGAAAGCTGCCGAGTATGTGTAATATGCTTGTGTGCCTTTTCTTTCTACTACTCATGAGTGAAATGCCAATGAGCTGCCACAAGGTATTTTTCTCAGGCATAGGCTTTTCCTTTGTTTTTTAGTATTAGGAAAAAACGTGTACTTTTTGATTATTCTGCCAGTTGTAGTTTGTGGTATTCCAGAGTAGAGCCCCAAATGTGTAGGGAGTGTGCAGACCTCCATATTTTCAGACAGATAAGTGAGTTTGTTTCAGAGTTGAAGTTCGGAAAAGAAAAAAAAAAGAAAACATGAAAGTTTAGGTGTTAAATCAGAAATACAAAAGGAGAACTAAAACATAAACAGAAAAAACACCAAAAGAATGTGGTAGAAATTTCTACGTGCCAAATGGAACAAAGGAGAGCATAGCAGTAGAAGAAAATAGAAAGATTAGAAATCAGGGAAATATATTACTGTACAAATGCCAGTATACTTAAAGAGGTGGATGTTTCTGCTTCCTTTTATTCTGATGTTGCTTCACACTCAAGCTTTCTTTGAAAAGAGTTCTTGGTTGACGCATTTCACTAGCAGTTTTTATTGTGTATATGAGTATGTGTGTGGTATTAGTTTTCTGCTGCGCTATCTGCTACTGAGAGACTCTTTATTTTTCTTTGCATAATAAAGCACATAATAGCCTGGATTAGCTAAATTGTAGGTGATAACAGATTGGAAAGAAGTGAGTGATGAAGATATAGGACACCACGTGTGTATTAGTTTCATATGAATTATTTCTTGTCAACCTGATGAAAGTAGGTTGGAAGAACAAGGATGCAATGAAGGAACTTCGTGTGAAAGACTATAATAAATGTTTAACGGTTTAAGATAAAAATAATTTGTGTGAGTTAATGTCTGGATTTGATTCATGCTTTGAAAAGCATATGAAATACAAAGTCTGTTTTTGCAAGGTATGAAGTGAGAGATTTCTTGTCTGTAGAGTAGAAATAGAAATAAAAATTCATTCTTTACAGAGCTAGACATTTTCAGACTGAAGTCAAACATGTTTAATGAATGTCCAGTAGATTTTAAAAAAATTCATTTTGATCTGGAAAAATGAAAAAATTCAAAAATCTCTAGCCATTTTATTGGAGAAACAGAAGGATACAAATATGTCAGATTTTATGACATTAACGGAGGTGAACAACTGCCCCTTTAGTTTTTGTAGTGTTCAAATTACGTAATATTCAAATGTAGTTTTTTTTCCTTATGTTCAAAATTATGAACAAAAAATAATGGCATGCTCTTAAAAATAGCTCCATTTGAGCCAAGGGATACATCCATGAAAGAGGCTGTAAAATTAATTCCGCTTTCGAAGATAGCACATTCTAGCTAGCGTGAACCAGGTATTGTAGCCGTGTAATCTGCTCCCCAGAGATGGTGTCTGATTAGCCTCTTGCAAGATTCATCCAGGGAGTTAACCCAAATAGTTAGGGACTACATGTGGGGAGAAGGTAGATGCTCTTGCATTTCATCAGGAGTTCTAATTCTTAGATCAACTGGGATTTGGTGTCGAGCATCTGCTCCTCGTGAAAGTAGAAATTGGATTGTGGATCCATGCATGAGTGGTCTACTCATTGAAATCCCTTAGTTGCTGTTGGTCCTGACCATGTAAAAAGCACAAAACGTTTGTTTTTGTGATGAGAAGAGAGTCCTTTGCATCAAGTTTTTGACAGTTAGTCTGCAGTATTCTTTCCGTGGGAGGTGGATGTTTCAGAACAATTACCTGATGAGATAATTGTTTCAGAATTTTAAGGTGATTGTCCCTGGACCTCTAGGGACAGCTCTTAAGATCTAACAATCATCAGATTTAATTTTCTTTCCCTGTTTATACCATACCACTATCTATTTATAGAGCCTGCAGCTGTAGTATCTAAAAGTCTCTTATTCTTCTTAGTTTTAGGGTGGGAATGTTCATGGGTTGTTTCTGTCATGAGTAGTAGTACCATATATATTAGACCCAATTTTATCAGACGAGTTTAGTGTATCCCTGACTTACAGCATGTGAGTAACCCTGTTCATGTATCCAGGCTTTCTTGAAGCTGATGGGGTTTTCTTAGGGGTTGACTGCAGGTGTGCTTGAGCATTTAAGAGAACTTGAATCAATTTTATTGTTTCCTCTTGTATTCTGTTGGCTTTGTCTGTGCTGTGTTAAAAACAAAACAAAACCCCCCCAACTTTATTTTCAAAAGAACAGATATATGGAAAATATTTTAAGATTATACTGTTAAAAATTTAAAGTAGGTCTGTTAAGAGAAAATCAATTAGATAAAATTTCTAACTCATGTTATAAATGTAAAACAGTTTAGTGTTTGAACTATCAACACATTTAGAATATCATCTTGGATCTGGTTCCCTTATGGCAAGATGTACTGAAAAAACAGCGTGTTTCTTAGTTGGGTAAAAATTTCATGAACTTAACTTGGAGTGGGGAGGTGGTGGTCATAAACTGCAATCTTTACCACTAAAATGTTCTACAAAATATGTGATTAAATTTAAGCTTAAATAATAGTAAGTACATTAATTTGTTTTACAGGATCTCTTTTCGATCAATGCTTATGTTTATGCTCAGAAGCCACAGCTGGATATTCACAGTTTTGAGGGTACCTTCACACGGGTAAGTAGTGTGTATAAATACAGATCTACTTTGCTCTTTCATTTCTCAGTGTAAGTGAAACCTATACGTAGGGTTAAGAGTTGTATCCTTAGCTTTACAGCAGTATTTTTTTTTCCATGTTCTGGCCAGGGCAATACTGCATATAAAAGATATCCTGGTAAATATGTATTGCTGAAAGCTAATACAAAAGAATATCTGGAAAAAAGCAGGATCAGAGGATTAGATATTTGTTGATATCACTATAATCTTTCTATATGAAATAATTTTTTTAGTAGTATACATTGTTTGTCTCCAGATACCGAATATTTTTCATATATATCAAAAATTGGTGAATTAAATATATTCAGTAGCCTGAGACAATGCAACAGCTAGTTTATGTGCAGTAAAAATGTACCTTGTTTGTCAGCACTTCTTTTCTAGGGAAAGCTAATACTGCCAAAGTTCAGTTATCTCAGAAACTAAAATTAAACTAAAAGCTACTTACAGAGGCTTTATTAATTCTTTTTCTTTGGCTATAATTATATTCAAAACCAAATATGGTAATAAAAAGCAATAATTTAATTTACTTTTTTCTGTTGTTTTCAAAAGGTAGCCTGCTAAAGTTAACCCTTTAAAGCAGGGTGTCCTAGTGGGTAGTAATTTTTTAAAAATCACTTTGCAGATTTGTGGCATTATATTAGCAGATGTAGTGGTCATTTTGTTTATTTTAGCCAAACTTGATGTTAGTAGACTCACTGCTCTTGATAGTTTTTTAAAAATAATTTGAGAGACTGCTATGGAAATAGAGAGAAGGATTTTTTTTACCCAAGTGACTCAAATTGGTAATAGATTTTGTTCAGTAATTGGAATTCCAGTTCACAAATCTCAGTACACTGATGGGTGAGATATTGCAGTTGCTCTCAAAGACAAATTTATACCGTTTATGTAGTTCATGCTGCCTACAAAGTAACTGTCATTGCCCACACCTTCTAAAGCTTTAAGCACCAGCGTTAACTTAAACCTTATATTGACCAATTGTCCAAATGAAACTTCTATTAACATCTATAAAATTCATGTTATACCTCTCCCAGTGGCTAAGTGTATACTGTTCTAAATACAAATTTAACTCCTCAGAGTCTTTATAACATCTCTGGTACATGTAATTGAGACATTAGGAAATCATCACTAAACAGTTGCTCCCTGTTGTGGGTTTGGTTTGTACATGTAATAAGAGCTGTATGATTCAAGCATCCCTGGTACATGTAAATAACCCTGATGCATTTTATGCTTTCATATACTTTACATAGGTGTTGTTTTGACTGCTTCAGTAGGAAGGGCAGTTTAAGCTGAACTTGTGTGTACCTGCGTCTGAGGACAGTGCCCTCAAATTTGGTTCACAGTGGGTCACACTGTAGATGGTTTTTAGAAGATATTTTTTTTTTTAAACTGTGTGCCTTCTGCATAGTGAAATGTTTCAGGGCACTTGTTTACTCATTTATCTTTCCACTTCTGCTGTGAGCCCTTGCTTCTTACACTAAATCAGTTTTTGCATCTAATTTCTGTTTTATGTTAAAGTAAAAAAAAAGTGTGCTTAGTGATGCTAATGCATACATTTTTCCTACTTAAGTATTGATGTTCAAAGAATTCTTGTAAGAGCAGGTTGACAGGGTAATAGCACATGGATTTTTTTTTTTATTTCCTTTTTTTTTCTCCCCTGTTATGAAGGCAGAGTACTAACAATGTAGAAGACAAACTTAGGTAGCTTCAAAAAGTCCATGAGCATCAAACAAAACAAAACAGAAACTTAGGTGCACAGCTCGAAGTTTTCATGAGGGAACAACTTCTCTTAAGTACTTCTACGTGAGAAATATATCCACAGCAAACCTGATAGCTGACAGAAGATACCTTTTGCAGTACACTTGTGTAACCATGTCAGGAGGAGTTAAAGCTCTGCTGTACTCTATTGATGTCTGCCAGCTTCACATGAAGTAATTTTCCATTGTCCTCCATGGATTTTGGTGCATTATATGCATTCAGAGCAGGAAAATGAATGTGTCACCTTGCATGGGCATGTGGGAGGTATCATGTCTGGCCCTTAAATAACGGCATAACTTTTAATTCCTCTTCTCCCCTCTTCTGGACATCACACCAAGAAACAATAGATGAGCTAAAGTAGTGTTCTGCGAAAATGTATGAGGTCGTTTTTTTGCTCTCAGGACATCATCCATGTCTTGGCTGAATAGCACAGAACAGGGATTTATGCAGACGTGACTACTAGATTTTCTCTCCTGTCTGATGCTCCTATGTAGGCTTGAGTGCTCTAGAGCATTACATCAGCGTGTACTGGCATGACCAGTATTATTTTCCTTTTGCTTACAGCTTCTATGCAGAATCATGGAAATACTCTTCTGCTTCTGACTTTGGCTGATTTTTGTTTAAATTTGGGTCGTTCTTCCACCATTCCCTTAAGAATCTTTTCCTTTAATTTCTCCTGTATTGCACCTCTGTGCTGTCACCTGAGTCTGTTAATTTACTTCAGGGATGTGTCAAACTTTTTTTTTTTTAATTCCAGTAGAAGTCTCAGAGAACTGATTCCTTCGAGTTCAGTTCATCTGCAGTAATAATTTTTTTTCAATGATACAGAACTATTTGGTATAATTTTTGTCAATATAGCACCTTACCAAATGTTTAAAAAAACTACCTTGATGCAAAACCTGTTGCACGTACCTGTTGATACTTTGGAAAAATACATATCAAGATGTGAGCACTGAAAATTGTGTATTCATTTATGAGTAGAATCTCTGGCCTGGGGTTAATTGTACAGATATTTTCATGGATGAGTCTTGAATCTTAGTAGAGAGACTGTTGAGTTATTTTTTTTTGCTTCATATTTACTGTTAGAGAATTACCACCTTTGAAGCAATGGTTGTATTCACTTCAATCTGGTTTAATTTTATGTTGCCACCGAAGGGAATGGTATTCTGTTTTGCAACTCCTTCTTACTCAGCTTCCTTGTGCTGGCACTAACAGCCGTACAAACAGCTGGACTAGGGCGCTAATGTGTGCAGAACCTTAGCTGGCCCTGTCCAAAATACAGTTACAAGAACATAGCAAGAGTAATTAATTGTGGGGCTGGGGGGGGGAAGGAATCTTGTTTCAGTGAGGCAACTAAACTAATGCATATTCTTCCACTTTCCAACAAAAGTTGGTGGCGGTTGTTGTTCTGCATCCTGTCAAGTAGGAATAGGCTAGAAGAGGTCAAATAAAAGTGGTACACTGGTTCGTTCAAGGATTAGGTATTTAGTCTCAAAGGCTGCTGTCATTATCTGAAGAAAATTTCTAATAAATTGTAGCTTTAAAACCTTTTAAATGACTACTGGAAATTTGTTACCATCCTTGGTCAGCTGTATTAGGAATTAAGGACTGAGAGCAGGATATATTCAATTTTTATTTTGCTTCTCATCTGTTCTTTTTTCTCTGCACAGGCAAGAGCTACAGACTAATTTCCTAGAATAGGAACTGCAGACAGTGTAAACCGCTATGCTCAATATTGCACATGATTTCAAAATCTGAGCCTGCATATGAAGTTCGAATGCAGTACTGAATTGCACTGTTCTGGTAATGGACTTGATTTAGAATTTACAGACCAATAAACATACAGCTGCCATGTGAAATTCAACCCAGCAGACCTTAAGTGGAAACTTTGTCAGGTGGACAAAGAAGCCCTTGTTAAATTTCTGCTAGTGATAGATTTCGTTTACCCCCAAACCTACATTGTTCTGTTAGCTGTAGTAGCATCAGAAAATTTGCAAAACCATTTCACCTTACCACAGACCTGCTCTTGTTCAGGAGTTGAAGTCCTTGTCACTTCCCTGCTTCATCTGTCCCCACCATCTCTCCAAAAGTAGAAATGAAAATTATGTGAAACAGCTAAACTCATAACCTGTAAATACACCTTTTTTTTTTAGTCACTTATGACAAATGAAAAATAAGGTGGGGTCCTCATTTATTTGGGTATGAAGGGTGTGGTGTTTGATAAACTGAATGAACTGTAGATTGGTGGAAATGTTAGATGAGGGTGTAAAGACATGAAAAGACCATAATGACATAAGCAGAAGCTAACTGATTGGTGAAACTATTCTGTTGATGAGCATGGTGTGAGTGGAAAGGAATAGAGCTCGTTAGATATCTTCCTGTTTTGATGACCTAAGAGGAGGCATTTCACTAGGTGGTGTGGCAGGCAGACCTTGGACAAAGAACTTCGTCCTGGCTGTGTTCTCAGCTCTCCGTAATCACTACAGGGCTTTCAGTTTCTTCTTGTAGTAAGGAAGAGTTTCATAATTCATTGTCTTAGCTTAGTGTATACTTTAGTTAGCAGTTTTTAAGGCAGAAAAAAATATTTTCCTAGCTTAGTATCCTGTATCTGAAAATAGCCAGAAGCAGACTGCTGGGAAAGCTAATAAGACCAGAGTAAGGAGATGGTAATGCCTCCTCAGAGGATTCTTCTGTCTCTACACAACTGGTGATGTGAGAACTTCCCGAGTCAGAGCTAGTTTCTGTAAAAAACCTGCAATTAGTTTTTCTTCTTTAAATTTACCAGGTGAAATACTGGGGCCTGAGCAGCGAGGCC
>NW_010097819.1:2303-20286 GCF_000699245.1 Pterocles gutturalis | reverse complement strand
CTCAGCCTTCTCTATATCTTGGGTCACTAAGTCTCCTGCTTGTTTCAGGAGGGGGCCCACATTTTCCCTTGTCCTCCTTTTATCGCTGACATACCTATAGAAGTTCTTCCTGTTACCCTTAACATCCTTGGCCATATTTAATTCTGTTTGGGCTTCAGCTTTCCTAACCTGATGTCTGGCTTCACGGACAGTGTCTCTGTATTGTCCCAAGGCTACCTGTCCTTGCTTCCACCCTCTGTAGGCTTCCTTTTTTTGTTTTAGTTTGCTTAGGAGTTCCTTGTTCATCCATGCAGGCCTCCTGGCGTTTTTGCCTGCCTTCCTCTTTTTTTGGGATGCATCGTCCCTGAGCCTGGAGGATGTGATCCTTGAATATTAGCCAGCTTTCTTGGGCCCCTCTTCCCTCCAGGGCTTTATCCCATGGGACTCTTCCAAGCGAGTCCCTGAAGTGGCCAAAGTCTGCTCTCCTAAAGTCCAGGGTAGTGAGTTTGCTGTGCGCCCTCCTTACTGCCCTGAGGATCTTGAACTCCACCATCTCATGGTCGCTGCATCCCAGGCTGCCCTTAAGTTCTGCATCCCCCACCAGCCCTTCCTTGTTGGTGAGAACAAGGGCCAGCATAGCCCCTCTCCTGGTTGGCTCCTCTATCACTTGGAGAAGGAAGTTGTCATCGACACATTCCAGGAACTTCCTGGGCTGCCTATGCAGTGCTGTGTTGTTCTTCCAACAGATATCAGAGTGGTTGAAATCCCCCATGAGGACCAGGGCTTGTGAGCGTGAGGCTGCTTCTAAATATAATGGTCTTGAAGTACAGTAGTCATGGGAGACAACAGTTACAAGAGTATTTCACACTGAAATACAACTAAAGTGAGATTTATAGAGTGTTAGTGATAAGCAAGAACTGGTTATGGAGCATGTAAGAGGAGATTTAACAAATGGGGTAGTGCTGGGTCAACATAAAAAATGAAGGAAAAAAATTCAAACCAAACCTCACCCACCTTCCTTCCCATCGGTGTGCACAACATCAAGGAAATGAGTAAAACAAATAAACTTACTGAGAAGAAGATAAAATATACAATAAAGAAAATCATATCCATGTAGTCAGTTGGAGATATTTAAGGAAGAGGAGGAGGCATACAATAAGAAAGATTTTTAAAATGGGAAAAAGTTAACAAGCAAGGTTAAACATGATGGTGAGATGTATCATTGGAGGCAAGAATGCATCCGTTAAAAGTGAAGTTACAGTTTGATGAAGGAAACAGTGCCATAAAATCTGGCAGATTAAATTTAAGTATGCAATAAAGCAATAAAAAACAATATGAAGAACAGCTAGGAAAAGAAAGAAAGAATTCAGGATCCTTTTTACAGATGACTCAGGAACGGGAACATTTTTGGGGAGGTTGTAGGGGCCAGCTTGTAAAGATACTAAATGAATTTTTCAAAATGCTATTCACTGTGGAGAATTCCCAGGCCAGAGCCTCCCTTCATAGAGAGCTCATTGGAGGCTGTGTTTGAAATGGAAATGTTTACGGAAGAAGTGTGGAGCATATGTACATAATGTTCATGTTTGTGGTGAAATGAACATGAACAAGTTGCTGGACTAACTGGCATTCATGGCAGAGTTCTTGAGGAACTCAAGCATGAAATACCTGAAGTATTAATGGACACGTATAACCTCTTGCTTAGGGCTGCCTTCCCCTGAGGACTGCAGGGTGACAAATGTGACATTAGGTGTTTTGCTCATTTGTTATTGTTGTTTTAATATTTCTGTCCATGATACAGAAAATTATGGGACAGTAAACCATGCAGATGCACTGAGTGTAGCAGCTGAAATGATAATAGAAAGTGGAATTTGTGGACACTTGAGTAAAGATCCGTTTGGAAAGTGAGAATTATTTGGAAAGGATTAAAAAACGTAGAAAAAAATGTTTTGGTTGATGTAGTCCATTTGGATTTCCAAAACGTTTTTTTTGCAGCCACCCATTAAAAGCTTCTCAGGAGGGGTAACGTTAGTAGGATAAGAAGGAATATATTTGAATGACTAAAGAACACTTTAAAGGAAATAGAAGGATGGGGTAGTGGATCATCAGTTGAGTTTAAAAAGTGAAGTTACAGAAACTATTGAACTTTATATAACTTTGAAAACACATTGTTTTATTAAGCAATAATTATGTAACTTTTATGTAACATCTGAGGTATGATATAGTTGGAATTTATTTTATTAAAGTGACCAGAAAATTATCTGTTTGTTTTGTACACACTTAAATTTGTTGATTCATTGTCGTATTTATCTAAAGAGGAATAGCATTGCACTACTGTTACATAAATAAGAAAGTAATTTTTGTGCCTTTGTTTTATAATATTAATTATAGCTAATTACGTGTGGAAGAATAATTTGGTTATTGGTGATACTGCTCTTTAATATGCTGTTGTGCATTTAAGGCTAGTTTTATTAAATGCTTTTTAAGGTTTATTCCCTTTTATGTGCAGAGATCACGATAAAGCAGACTGGAAAAGAATTTAGTCAATTTTATTTATTTTAGTCAATTAAATTACTTAGCATATTTATATAGAGAATAACTTACATAATGAAGAAAGGTTGACTGGGAGCATTACTTCGAAGCTGTGACTAAAAAGTATTTCTTAAGCTCTTTAATACCTTCAACTTCTATGTGTCAGATTTTTAGCTTTGATTGTTATGGTGTCTCTTCCATTTTGTCTTTATGTTAAAGAAGGTACAGCAAAGTGCACATATGGTAATATACATGAAGAAATTTTATTTAAATTATAGCAAGGAGCTATATAATACATTATTTATTACAAAATCATTAAAAAGAGAAGTGTTTTATTTGCCAAAAATATTTCAGTGTATATTTGAAGTCAGCGTATTAGGAACATTCCAGGTTGTGTGTTTTCTTATTCAGTTAATAAGCTTCTCACATTACTTGTATCTTTAGGAATAACCTTAGTACTTTTTCAGTTTAGAAAAATACTTGACAGCGGTGTAGCATCAGTGCTTTGTTATGAGGAGGTTATAGAATAGTTTGGGCTGAAAGAGACCTTTAAAGGTCATCTAGTCCAACCCCCCTGCAATGAGCAGAGACATCTTCAACTAGATCAGTTTGCTCAGAGCTCCGTCCAACGTGGCCTTGAATGTTTCTAGGGATGAGGCATCTACCACCTTTCTGGGCAACTTGTTCCAGTGTTTCACCACCCTCATCATAAAATTCCTCCTTATATCTAGTCTGAATTTATTCTCTTTTTAGTTTAAAACTATTACTCTGAGACCTGTCACTAAAGACCTTAATAAAAAATCTGTCACAATATTTCTTATAAGCCCCCTTTCAGTATTGAAATGCTGCAGATGGGGAGGCAGGAATCAATGCCACCAAAAAAAAATGTTGTTAGTGATGTTGGTATTTTTCATGTGTGAGAAGTTTGTGTTCAAAGTATGAATAGGTACAAAAGTTAGTACAAAACATTTATAGTGTTTTATGTACAAAACATTTTGTTTCCCAGAAATCATTTAGCCCTTGAGAAGAAGCTGTATTCAGAAGCTCTTCAAAACTCTGTGATGCACTCTTCTGTTGCCTAAGAAAATTATGTCCTACTGGACATTTTGGAAGAAAATTCCTCTAAGCTTTATCATGTCAACTCTTCAAACTGATTTTAAGAACAAGGGAAAGAAATGGTGCTTTTTTCAAAAGAAAATCTTGGATGTTATTTCTATTTCTTCACTGTTGGTTAATGATGAGAGAAAAGTAGTTCAGTCCTTCCCTGAGGCTATACCGTGTTTTGTGATGTAAGTTTTGCAAGTAAGAAGAGAGGTCTGTGTTTTTCCACCTTGTATGGGCAGAAGTGAAAGGAGATATGATTGATTTATTTACAACAGTATGTCTTTCTGAAATGGGGGACTTCTCATATTTTTGCTATAGGCATCTATGTGGGTATCTATTGAAATCTAATTACAGGATGATAAAAGTGTATCTTTTCAAGTCACTTCAAATTATCACTGATGTTGATGAATGCCATTAATTAGAAAATTATTCTAAGTTTTCTGAGCGATCTTGTTACAGTTTTAGCAGGAACAGCACAATATTGTCCTATTTAGATACTGTCAGTGCAGTACTAATTCTTTAACTATTTGTGCCTTTGAGCTTCAAATTTTCAACCATACCAGTTATCTGGAAGCATGCAAAAGCTCTAAACATAGAGTGAAAGAATGGCTTAAGTTGGTACAAAGCAACACAACTGGGACAAAATGCACGAAAGGTAAAATACTTGAACTTCAAAAGTGTTGAACAAATCAGTAGTGATGTATTTATGGTAAATGTGTGTTCACTCTGTTAGCTTTGTATAACCAACTTAGATACAGATTTTAGTTTGGTTTTGTTCTACCTGTGTGTGCCTGCTGGGATTTCTTTGTAGCACCGTTCTACGTAGCATGTATGGAGACAGCAGGTTCCTTGAAATTGTGATCCTTTAAGGAACTTCGCTTTGGAAAATTAATACAAAGCAAAACATTCCTCATACTGTATATTGGATTGTTCTAAAATGTGTGTATTCCTTGGCTAATGCATATATATATATATATGTATTTATGATGTATTTTATAATGTAGTATATATGTTGTATTTTTGTAGGTCAAGATGTTATGTAGTGGGACAAAAGTGTTTCTTAGGCTAAGATTTCATGTATAGTTTTATATATAGCTTTACAATGCTTTATATAGCTTCCCATGCTCAGGTGTTCAGAAGACCTAGAGGAGGAAAGAGTATTTTTTGAAAAGTAAGTGAAAAATCATTACCACCTTAAAAGACTGGGTGTTTTTTAATACTGAGGGTATTAATAATAACTCTACTTTCTTCTTCTGTAGTTTAGCTCCTGAAGATACTGCTTTAACCTTTAGAGTAGCCTAATTGATATATGTGAAATTATAGTTTATAGCTGAACACATTAATGAATAGGATGCTGTGATTTTAACTGAGAAGTGTTTAATGCTAAAGCAGGTCTTCAGTGGTAAAAGCAAAGGAGCGGGATTAAAGAGATTTGCAGTCCTTCTTGACATTGCTTCAGAACAGGTCTGTGACCTGAAGCAGTTGAACCTGTCTGTATAATGGAATAATACTGCACTTTTAGTAAAAGCTGTGGAGATTGGCTGATGAAAATCAGAGATACGTGGCATATTTTTAGCAATATGATCCTATGAATATGACTTTACTGTAAATAAGGCTTAAATTTTAGATATATATTTTTTTATGGTGGTGAACTGTGAATACAGGCTGTAGTGCCTTATTCTGCATAAAGTGACCTCATTTGAGAAATAAAACATTTTGTTCAGTTTTGCTGGGCTTGTTTTTATTTAGTTTTTTTTGTCTCCATAATCCTAAAAGCCAACCATATGTAAAGAAATCTTGTTTAGAATCATAGAATCATTAAGATTGGAAAAGACCTCAAGGATCATCAAGTCCAACCCAACACCACCTAACTCACTAAACCATGTCCCGAAGCACCACATCTACACGTTTCTTGAACACCTCCAGGAATGGTGACTCCACCACTTCCCTGGGCAGCCTCTTCCAATGCCTGATCACTCTTTCAGTGAAGAAATTTTTTCTGATATCCAGCCTAAACCTCCCCTGGCGCAACCTGAGGCCATTTCCTCTTGTCCTATCACTTGTTACTTTAGAGAAGAGGCCAGCACCCACCTCACTACAACCTCCTTTCAGGTAGTTGTAGAGAGCCTCCTCTTCTCTAGACTAAACAACCCCAGCTCCCTCAGCCGCTCCTCATAAGACCTGTGCTCCAGACCCTTCACCAGCTTCATTGTCCTTCTCTGGACCTGCTCCAGCACCTCAATGTCCTTCTTGTGGTGAGGGGCCCAAAACTGAACACAGGATTCAAGGTGCGGCCTCACCAGTGCCGAGTACAGGGGCACAATCACTTCCCTAGTCCTGCTGGCCACAGTATTTCTGATGCAGGCCAGGATGCCGTTGACCTTCTTGGCCACCTGGGCACACTGCTGGCTCCTGTTCAAGCCCCCCAGGTCCCTCTCTGCTGGGCAGCTTTCCAGCCACTCTCCCCCAAGCCTGTAGTGTAAAGTAATTACTAATTACTTTAGCAGAAGTGTTATGTAGTATGTTAAGAAAAAGATGCATTATGTACTTGCCCCCTGCCAGAAAGATACATACAGAGGAATGTGCTTGTAAACATAAGATTGTTTTAGCTCAAAATGGAGTACGTTATTTTTATGTGTATTTCTAAAGATATAGAAGTATGTGAAAGAGGCTGAGATATATTTTTATAACATGCTTCTTTTAGAATTAATTTGTATGACACAAGATGACAAGTGATCATCTTGGTTCAGGAACTTGATAAAGCTCTTCAGTTTGTCATTTGCTTAGATTTTGTCGTGTAAGAATTTACAGGATAACAGATAAAAAGGTGGCTGTTGTATCCTGCTGCTACATAACATGGAAACAGACATATTTCATCATGGTAATGGCTTCTGATAGTCCAGCCATCCCTAATCTAATGTTGGCCAGTGCAAGAACAGGATCTGGAATCCTGTTAATATTCCTGGTTATGTGAAGATGTTGTGTTGCTATTGTCAGGGAGAAAGTAAGCCCTGAAAATAAGAACTAATAGATTTTGGTGGAGAGGACTTCTGCTGATTGTAGACACTTAACAAAGATCAGGGCTAAAACTGCTGAAGGAGCAAAGACGACCCAGGCTGCGAAGTATATCCCTCTCTGGTTTAGGTGGTCTGGTGAAAAAAGACCAACCAACCGAAAAAAAAAACCCTCTCACAGGTTTAATCTGCATGATCTTTCTGTTAAATGTTACTGCCAGCCTTGCTGGAACTCTTGCAAAGTATGCTGAAAAGGTTACTTGCTGTTTCCTGTCAAAACATTAAAATAGTATAACAGAGTAATTTTTTTTTCCACAATTATTTGCTATCTATTGTGACATTTCTCACAATCCTTTAAAGTGCTTTCCTGCACTATTTCTGCCTCACTAGGAGGAAAGAAAATGCTATTCCCATTTTAAACAGGGGTTATTATGCAGGGAGTGTGACTGTTTCCATGTCGTTCTCGGGAAGCATGCCTCAGGGCGTGGGTTTGTACCTGGGCTTCCTGGACTCCAAGGTAATAAGAGCAGTAATTTAGAAGTAGTCACTTAAGAAGTCTACATGGAGTTGCCACTTTCAAATGCATTCTGTAGTATCTTTATCTTGCTCCTGCCTAGTCAAGTCCCAACTAGTTTACTGGGTTCTTTTCCAGGTGCTTTTTTGTTCATTTGTCAGTGTAATGGGTGTCTGTGGCGAGGTGGTGGCAGTGAAGGCTGCAGGGCAACCTCTGTGAGAAGGGGATGGTGCTGCCCTGTGCCGGTCAGACCCGGTTCCATCCATCTCCAATGGATCCACCGCAGGGCCCGGCTGAGCCCCTCAGTCAAGACTGTGGCACTTCTGGGAAAGCATATTTAAGAAAGGAGAAAAAAATGCTGCACAGCAGCTGTGAGAGAGGAGTGAGGAAAAAATGTGAGAAACAGCTAAGGGCAGTGAAAAAAGGAGAAAAGGAGGTGCTGCAGGTGCCCGAGCAGAGATTCCCCTGCAGCCCCTGGAGAAGACCATGGTGGAGCACATTTCCACACTGCATTCTGTGGAGATGCCTTGAAGGAAGCTGCAGCCATGGAGACATGTGCCAGAACAAGCTCCTGGAGCTGTGGCCTGTGGAGGGCGGCCCGCACAGGTGCAGTTTTTGCAACAGGGACTGCAGACCGCACAGGACCCATGGTGGAACAGTCTGTGCTATAGAGGACTGCACCCAGTGGAATGGACCCGTGTTGGAGAAGTTCACCAAGAACAATCCTGTAGGAGGGAACCCACACTGCTGCAAGGCACGAGTGTGAAGAGGAAGAAGTAGCAGAGAGGAGCTGTTGTAGGCTGCTCTTAACCCCCATTCCCCATCACCCTGCACCCCTTGGGGAGGGGAGGAGGTGGAAGAGTCGAGTCTGTTTATCCTATGACAGTAATTAGTGAGTGATCTAAGTCCACGCGTGATCTTTTCCATCTTATTTCTCGCCCACTGTTCTGTTGAGGAGAGGGCATGAGAGAGTGGCTGGATGGGTGTCTGGCAGCCAGCCAAGGTCAGCCCACAACGGTCAGTTTTGCTTGTGACAATTTAATATTCCATCTTTTGCAGTGTCTGTAGCAGGTACAAATCAGTAATTCTCATTTGGTGCCTGCACCTGTCCAAATGTTAAGTTCCTGTTGGAAGGTGCCTTCTTTTTGGCTCAATATCTAGTGAACAACGTTGAGCTGCAGAGTAATTTCCTCTTTTCTAGCAATTGTCAATTTTGCCTTTGTGAGTTATTGAGGAGGGCTTCTTTTAGAGCATTTAGACCTGTGACATTCGTGAACGTGACTGTGAATGAGAAGCTTCCTGATCTACGCAGAAGCAGAGTATTTACTGTTCTTTGTACTAAGATACAGTTGCTTCCCGAGTACCCTATTCTGAAGTACACTGTCAGCATGACGCATGACCTGGTTGACTGGGTTCCCATGTGAATGAAGTTGTGCTGTTTTCAGAGACTGAAAGTAATACAGATAATTTAATCATGCCTTGAGCCCAAATGAATAAAATGCTTGAATCTTTTCTTGCGCCTTTCAAAACCCTTCTGGTTATCATTGCATGATGCATGCATCTGAACTCATTGTCAGGGAAAAACGGGTCAGAGACACCAGATACACTGGAGTAGCTCAGCAGGACAGACTGTCTGTGATCAGGTATGTCTTGAATATGTGTATTGATTACAATTTTGTTCTTAGTTCTTTCACTATCTTTTTTGTCCATTGGGACAACCATGAATCACCAGCAGTTGGTACAATTCAGAATCTATATGATTCTCTGTCTGTTCAAGGTGCTGGATATGTGCAAACTAGGTTTGGATATTATTTTCCTGTTACTTAAAAATTACATTCTCTGCTAGCATTCTGTCACAACAGCTCAAAAGGAAAGGTATTTAAAATACTTGTTACAGTGCAGTATTTTATTCTTGCATGTTATTGATCCATAAACACTTTTCAATCTATTGTGAGATTGCTGCTGAAAGACTGAGGAAAAAATTAAGAAACTGCACTTACAAAAGTCATCATTATAATGACAGGCAATTTAGTTTGAGGTAACTGGAGCAGTGAAGAATGCAATCAATCATATCAGCAAGTGTCTTCACAAATTCTGTTAGTCTCTGACAAATGTTACACAGAACATCAAGGTCATTTCATAGTGAAGCTGGGATATTGTTTTCGTATTCTCACAGCAACAAGAGTGCTTTGAACAAATGCACGTCCAGTTCCCTGGGGTTCATGGAGTGCAATGAAGCAATGAGACAGGAAATAAAAAACAGTTGCAAAATGAGACAGTTGCTTTTTCCTATTTGTGTAGGGCACATTTTCAGGATAACAGTTCTAACTTTTTGGGGAAGCAGCCAGTTTAGTGACAATCACTGTCAAGTATTAAGTCTTCGTGTCTTTCCAGTCCCTATTAAATGGCTTTACCCCAGTAAAGCACATTCCGTGGGCCTTGGGTTAAGTATATTTGTGCAGGGCACTTATTGCATGGATTTGTCACAATGAAATTACCACCGGACTTAATATCATGTGGAAACAAATTTGCATCCTTTAGATAAGATCTCATGAAATTAGAATCCCCAATTGAAAAAACACAGAAGGTTTATTAATATAGGTGCAATTCTAATTTTCATAATATACATTTTTCAATATACAACAAGGATGTTGTCCGTTTACTTCAAAAAGCAAAGTATTTTCCTATTGCACTCCATGGAAAACACCCAGTAAGCTTTTGATGTCACATATGCACCTTGGGGAGATACCAAATTTAATACTCTGCCAACTATACATTTTTATTTTTGAAACAATTATTTTCTGCTTGTTGCTTACTAATATATATGTCTACAGTCACTCTAACTGATGGATGAGAGTCCTGGCCTGGCAGGTTATGGTTGTTTGTTTTCCACTTCTGCTTTTATCTTTGAAATTGATGTGCTTTCTGAAGGATTTGTCGTCTTGAACTGGAGGACTGTATCACATTTTGAGTCACTGAGAAGAGTAAAGAAGAGTAAACACCACTAAGCAAATCATGCTGTCAGTCATGACTACAGTTGAGTTACGTTTTTGTGCTCTGACTAATATACCACTGTTTCAGCAGGTTGGCTATTAGATTACAACACTGTTCCAAAATTTTCCTGAGTAGTAATATTGATTAAATTCTACCAGGTAGTCCAGACTGCTTGGAATTTCTCATTAAATCTTGAGGTTCCTAAAGTCTATGAGACTTGGCTGATTATTTTAACTAGTGCAAGGAATATATGGAAACATGTAGAAGACAGAGCTATTGCGTCAGAGAGTCCCATTGCTTGCTACCATAGCTAATGGCATGATTTAGTGCCGTCCACAAGTGTGTCTGGTTTCAATCCAAAAAATAGTTACATTGCCTACACTGTTAATAGTGGGATGTTGAAATGCTGTGAAATTTGTAACTTTATTTGAATTCATTGTCTTTGTTTGTTATCAGTCTTTCCACATAAAATTTGTGGTAGTAGTTGTCCTTAGCTAAGATAATTTTTCCTTGTGTTCTCTCTTCCTGGTGTATCTCAGATGAGGGATCAGATCCTGGCTTTATCTTTGAGAAACTCTGTTCTTTTGAAGTATCTCATTTGCTTCCATTCGATTCCATTACGTTGGTATCTCTTTTCTACATTTGTCTGGTCTGAAGAATTGCAAAGAAATTCTTTCATGTAGTTTTATTGATTGCACTTCGAAATTGTGTTCCTTCTTTCTTCTAGGAAAACCTTGCCTGATACATTATAGGGCAGTTTGTGTTTTGCATGGCTGCATCAAATGGGTACTTTGGTACTAGGTGGTATACCCAGTGTTTTCTCCTCTGGGGTGTTTCTAGCTGATAAGATCTGAGTTTGTAATGAAAATTCTAGTGACTTCGTGCATAATGCTCTTCAGTTTCATCCTGTTTGATTTACTCCAGTCTTCAAACTTATCCAGTTCTTCATGAACAAGTGTATTATTGACATCTGTGTTGATTATAAACCCAGCTTCACCGGGAGAGTTCATTGCATTCTGCTTTTTGGGGATTACATATTCTTTTTAATAAAACTAGTATCTATTTCAAGATTGTTATTTTACAAACTCTTCTTATACCTGTACATCCCACTCAACTCACTTTTTCTTCTTTCAGTTCATTGCTGTCTCCATCTTAGCCAGTTCCTTTCCTGTCTTTTAATTCTTGTATTGATTTCCACCTTCGTCAGTTTGATAACTTATTTTGTAATACTCTGTGAAGGGCATTGCTCGTCTAAGTTGATGCATTTTCTTCATCCAAGAAAACTCCCCCAAACAGTTGTAAAAAATACAGATGATAGGTTTACAGTAGCCTACTTTGGGTAAATGTGTGGTTAAGATTTTTCATTTACCTCTGAGTCCTTTTTCTTTCCTTAAAATTTATACTGATAATTGAATAATTTATGCTAATGAGGTCAGAAGAAGAGGAATTGAGTGGCTCTGCAAGTGTCACTTCAGCATAACCAGATTAAGCCAGCTAAGGGTCCAACTGTCTAAAGATAAAGGAAGAAAGTAGGAGATGACTTTTATGATTGTCCGGCTAGTCATTCTGGTTTTTCTGAAGAAAGAGATTGCAAGGGAGAGCCTGAAGAGGCCTGAGCCCTCATTTCTATTCTGTTGGTTCTGCAGCTGTATGAGGATGGGAGAGTGAGTTGAGGATGGAGAAAGATAAGAAACAAAAATAAATTTCTAAAACCTTTCCAGGTGTTAAGTTGGGAATAGAAATACCATTTTCATTCTTCTGTTTATTCTTATGGGTAGGGAGAACTTAATTCTTGCTGTCTGTTTCTCTTGCTTGTCCTCCCCATCCCCCCCAAAAAAAAATTTGCTGATGCAGTACAACTGGAAGTCAGTAAATAGTGTACTTGGGCACTGCTGATGATTATTTGAGAGCTGACCTAATTGATTGCTTTCTCAGAAGCTGGAGATGTTGAAAATGCATTGATCATGAAAAGCATTGATATTGTATAGTGTGCTGTTTTCACAAAATTGCGGCTGGTTTGTGAAGGAATTCATCAAAAGATCTATGAGGCTGGCAGTAGTTTGTGTTTTTCAGTATGGTAATGTCTCATCTTCCATTATCGATTTATATAGCTTGTTTTAAAGCTCTGGCATGAAAAATTACTTTCCTGCTTGTAATTGTCGTATTTACCAACAGGGAAAGGTGGGGTAAAAGTGAAGGGTGTTATATTTGCCAAGACTAGAAAGATCAGGAAAAAAGTGTTATTCTTTTCAAAAAATTCTTGTTGACTAGAAAAAAAATACTTGATATGTCTATTATTTTATATGTCTGTTCAGAATTGGGTTTATTTGTTTGAAGGTATGTTGGTTTTGCTGTGGTTTTGGGTTTTGTTTGTTTGGGTTTTGTTGTTTATTTCTTCTAAACCTTTGGCTTTCTTAAACCAAAATGAGAATTTGTGATGATACTGAGTACTGGTTTTGTCTGTGATAGTTAATTTTCTTCATAGTAGTTTATGTAGGGCTGTGTTTCAGATTTGTGATGAAAACACCACTGGTTATATGTGGATGTTTAGTTACTGCTGAGCAGTGCTTCTACAGAGCCAAGACCTTTTCTGCTTCTCACACCACCCCACCAGTGAGCCCAGTGAGCAGGCTGGGTGTGCACAAGAAGTTGGGAGGGGACACAGCTGG
This sequence comes from Pterocles gutturalis, assembly GCF_000699245.1. Lineage (NCBI taxonomy): Eukaryota > Metazoa > Chordata > Aves > Pterocliformes > Pteroclidae > Pterocles > Pterocles gutturalis. The sequence goes on along the minus strand of NW_010097819.1, from coordinate 7,483 downwards.
GACAGTTGACCCCAACTGACCAAAAGGATATTATGTACCATATGGCGTTGTGCTCAGTAATAAAACTGGGGGTGAAAGGAGGCTGGCCAGGCTGCCATTACTTGGTGACTGGCTCGGCATTGGCCAGTTGGTCATGAAAAATTCTCTTTTCTCTTCCTCTCCTCCTCTCCTCCTCTTCTCCACTCCTCCTCTCCTCCTCTCCTCATTTTTCCTAACTGTCACACTGTCTTTACTCAGCCCATGAATTTTCGCACTTTTACCAGTATGATTCTGGGTGAGGGATTGAATGGTTGGCTGTGTGGTGCTTAGCTGCCTACCAGGGTTAAACCAAGGCATGTTGACTTACTGATTTAAGTAGAGTCGAAGAACTTTCAAAATTTTTTCATGTTCTTTCTTCTTGGTTACTTCCCCCTTCCCCCTCTGTGACAGACAGCCTGGAGACTAGCTGCAGTCTCAGTTTTCTGAATGTGCTGAACTCTGGGAAGAGGTGTTTCTTTTTACTTTTCTCCTTTTAAAACTGAATTGCTGAATTTCAGCACCCTCTTGTGCTGGCCGTGCTGTTACTGCACAGCATGCAGCACTTCACGTAAGCCTGTCAGCTTGTTGGGTCGTGGATCCATGTGATGACAGGTTCTCCTGTTTCAGCCTCTCTGCATGGAGGTCTGGGTCTGCACTATGCTTAATAAGGACTGTAGCCTGCTTCAAATTATAACTAATACGGCAGTCCCACTTGCATTTCTCATCAGCTAGATGCTGTTCCTGAATGCATGTGTGCAGTGATAGATTGAAATAATCTAAACAGGTCTTTCATATGCCTTTAGACAACATGTAAGGATAGAAGTTCAAATCTAACTCATGTTCACATTCACATCATATCACATCACTTACTTGTTTCTAATATCTTGTAGTGTCTCAGCCATAATTTTCTGGGCCTCTTTCAAGTTCTGCCTTGATAAGATGACAGAGAGAAACATCCTTAGTTTCTAATTTCTGTATCTGTGTACTTGTCTCGGAGCTGTAGATTCCCACTCCTTTGCTTTCTACAGTGTCAGTGAGGGCTCTTATGAGATGAGTTGTCTTCCTGTTTTAGACTTTGACCTTGGAAACATAAAATTTTTTAATCTAGATGACAAAAAGGCAAATAGCTATCATTAATATGTTTAAGTACCTCCCTGACTATATTTTATTTGCACTTATTCTTGTGTATTCTCTGCTTCTTTTGCTGTATGCATCCAGATGGGCTCTTCAGATTTAACTCTGATAGATCAAAATTAGTGATGTAAATGATGGCTACTGTACATGTGATTTTCTTACCAAATAACACTGATGACTTCCCTGTTTGCCTAGTTTTCAGAAAGGAAAAGATCAAGATTGCTTTAAATTTTGTGAGAACACATAAAGCAAAACAGAAAATCTCCCTATTTTTGTGTTTTGACAAACTACTTGTGTAGAGGTCTGTTTAAAAAAAAATCAAAGAAACAAATCTGTTATGAAGAGTTTGGGTAGATTATCTGTTACCTTTCCTTTAATGTTTTTTGGAGGTAATTGGTTTTCCTTACCGCTGTGTTTAGAACAAAGCAGAAGTTTTAGTCTTTTTGGTTTAGTTTGGGTTTTTTTGTTTGGCTTTTTTAGTGCAAACATTTAAAAAATACAGCTCAGTTTGTGTTTTGATATTTTCCATGTTTTGTCACAAGGTAAAATAGTGTACTATTTGTGGCTGAACAAAGAAAGATGTATAAGGAATAAAGCATAGAATGTGCAGAACTTCCACTTAAGAATTTTCTTTTCAGGGCTAGAGGCAATTTTTGCTAAAATGTATAAATTAGACTTCCACGGAAGTGTATGCAAGAATGTGGTAGGCGATACTGATTTTTATTTTAACTTTTTTGAACCAAACTATGTTATTTGGGTCTGAATCCTTGTGTACATGCATATTAAAACTCTATTTCTGTCTTTTTTTTTTTTTTTTAATTGTTACTGTGTTTGGAGGTTGCTTCTACCAGTTACTGCTGATATCAAACTGTGATTGTAATGAAGTAGTCAATCACAGTATTGAATGCTGAAGATTGCCATTTTAATGACTACTTTTCTTGCAGCTTTTCATTGTAGGCCAGTACCATTCGTGTAATAACTCTCACAGGGTGTAGCATATTTACTTCTTACCATAAAATCGCTTGGAGAACTCTGTACCAATTCGTAAATGTAGGGACAAGACTCTAAAGCTGGTGTTAAGAGAATCATGATGTCCAGCTGGTTACGCTAGCATCTTTGCTGGACAGACCATATGTCTGCTGATTGTGGTGCTCAGTAGATCAGAAAGCATGAAAACAAAACTTATTTTATACAAGTACAAAACTTAGATAACTATATGAAATCATATACTCTTTCTGTTAGTCTTTTCATCATGTCTGATGTATTTCAATATTTTAACTACTTCATGATTTAAAGCTGATTCTGCTTCAGATTGATAGAATATGTTGATTAGTGTACAGCTGTAACAGTGATTTATTTTAAATTAAATTAGTTGTAGTGCATGCAGTTCACTAAGGAAAAAATTACAAAGGAAAAAATCTCTTCCTATTCCTTCCAATTATCGAGTGTTTCATTTTAATGGTAGTTCTGTTTTGTAAAGATCGAATGATCTTCAAATAATCAAATAATCTTCAAATAAAGAAACCAAAACCATTTCAATTTCTATGCAATGTGGTTCACTTTCACTGGTGGTAAGCTCATGCTGCATTTCCTGAGTTCATCTGAATTTGTAGTTCTGAATACAAGTGCTTTGAATAAATATCAGCTCTAGTTAGGATTTGGATTCTGGCTTTACGTGGTTTTTGTAGGCTAGAATAGTATGGAATATTCTGGATTTTTCATTAATGAAAATTAAAGGGTTCCAGAACTCATATTGAACAGGACGAATAAGCGTTACTACTGAATACCTAACACCCTGTCCATTAGCCAGTAGTAGAGGTATAATACCATGCCCATTTTTCTATATTACAAAAAACTTTTTTTCCCGCATATGTAATTCTTTTTTTTATTTTTTTCAGAAGAACCACTCATAGGGAGAATGTAATTTCATTTTAACAGTTTACAATGTCAGAATTTAATTAATTGTATTAGTCTACTGTGCTGTGAATTGTTGATTCTGATGGAATAGCTCATATTGTAAGGTTCACCTTACAGTATAGGCTCTGCTTCCGTATTTCGCGTTTACATTTCAGCTTAAATGGTGTCCTGGTTTCAGCTGGATCAGAGTTAACTTTCCTCATAGTAGCTAGTGGGAGGCCATGTTTTAGGTTTGTGCTGAGAAGGCAGATAACATACTGATGTTTATAGTTGCTGCTAGGACAGTCAAGGACTTTTCAGCTTCTCTGCTGTGCCAGTGTCTGCAGGTGCAGGAGAAGCTGGGAGGGAGCACAGCCCCAGTGACTAGCCTAGGATTTGACTCTAGGTTTAGGATTGAGACCCAGAGTGGCCAGTGGTATATTCCATATCGTGGATGTCCTGCCCAGTATATAGATGAGGGTCTATCTGGAGATTCTCTCTCTCAGGGTCATCTCTCAGTCTCTCTGGGTCGCCACTCTTTCAAGGTTGTCTCACTCTTCTGGTTGGCTCTCTCTCAGACGGTCAGACTGTTATCTCCATTCCGGAATTGTGGTTTCGGGACTCTCCGTGTTCGGGGATCGTTAGCTGAGAACAGGCTGAGCCTTGGTCATCAGGTGGTGAGCAGTTGCACTGTGTATCACTCATTTGTATTTTTGCATCTATTACTATTATCAATGGTATTATAATTTTTATTTTCAATTTTATTGTAGTTGTTAAATTGTTCTTATCTCAATCCACAAGTCTCTTTCCCCTTTACCCCTTTAATTCTCTCCCCTGGTCCCTGGGAGGGGGGAGGGTGGGTGAGCGGATGTTGTGGAATTTCTTCGCTGTTAGCTGTGTTCAAAACCATAACAAATAGTGAGACCCATTTCAAGAAACAGGTTTCTGAAATATATTAACATTTAAAAATTAATTTAATCCTGAAATACTGTAGAGGAATTTGTTTTGTTTATGTTACTGAATGTGAAGAAATACCTAGTATGTTCAATGCAGTTAAGATGGGCTGCTGTTCACTAATGAAGTTTGAGTGTCCTAAAAAGTTGAGCATGATGACTGATTAGCTGACATTTTTTTCAGTGTTCTGTAATGGCAATAATGCAGTTATTCATCTTTGCCAATAGTAATTACTTTGTCACAGCTTTTATGACATATATCATTTAAGTTGATGCCTGTGGAAAACAGACAATGTATCACTGCTGTTGAACAGGGGAAGTCTTTTCCAATTTAAGTTTGAAATAAATCTTCTAAAACATAAACTTCATTTTTTACCTTTTCTGCCTTTTGTATTTTTTTGGAAGGGAGACTAAAAAGAGCCCTTTATTAGGATTTGTGTGTGTTTGTAAGGTATGTTTGTGCCCTATTCCCATTTACTTTAAAATGTGTTGGGTTTATATTCATGGTAAATCAAATAGTACCATCTATTTCTAATAAATTGTGTTATTAAAATAAGATTAGGAGCTGATGCTAATGAGTGCCTTGGTGTGTTTGGTGGAACCTTAGCATTAAATCTGTAGGTAAATACTTCAAATATTGTACCCTGTAGTAATGAATTTAAAAATGAAATTGAAATTGTAATTGAATTAAAAAGTGGTTAAATTAATTGCAATTTCTAATTTCTTACTCATTGGACTAGGAACGTATATGTAATAGTAAATGTTTGTAAGCGTATGTTTTAGTTTAATGGTGTAAAATTTACTAGTATTTAACTTTTAGTGTAATATTCTGATCTCTGTTTGACCTGCTGTTAACAAGTAATTTTAAAAGTGTTAGTCAAAAGAGAGACAATGCCATCTTTCCCTGTGTGACAAAGAGGAATCATCTGATCATAGTTCTTTGCAATGACTAATTTTTGTTTCCATCTTCACCCTTTGAAAAAGTGCAGTAAGTTCAACAACTTCTGCCTTGCATCATGGCAAGCTGTTGGTGGTTAATTTTAGTGTAGAGGTAGCAAAGCAAATGTTAAGCTAAGCATGAAGAACTTATGTAAACACACACTCGTAGTCAGGCAGTTTCTCTCAAAACTATTTAATTGCTGTGATTTTTTTTTAATTTTAATTTAATGATATTTGGTG
>NW_010097819.1:0-2272 GCF_000699245.1 Pterocles gutturalis | reverse complement strand
CTGCTGATAGAACGATGGTAGCCTGGTAGCCTGGCTACCTTTGTTTACAGTAGGTACAGATATTTCTGTATGAGCAGTCTTGGGGGTTTTTTTTTGTTTGTTTGTTTATTGGGGTTTTTTTGGGGGTGTCACATCCTTGTGTATGTAGCTGAGCTCACCTGTAAGGTGGTGAGCTGAGTTAGTCCAGGATAAATGCCTTTGCTCTGTGTGATTTGCCTGTATCTTGTGAAATGACTGTATTTCAGGAGTTATGGTAAAAAGGAGGAAAAAAAAAGTTATGCCCGAGGTTAGCCTAACTGCCCATGATGGTCAATTATGGCACGTAAGGATTTCAGGAAAATGCACCAGGGAAAACGCACATTGTTTGAGTATGTGATATAAAACACAGTACTGGGGGGCCTGGCCACATGCTTCATGCAGGGCAGACATCTGCGTGGGTTGTACGTGGGCCTTAGTGTGTAGTATGTAATAAGGCACAGGTGAGGCAACAAGGTTCTAGGACTGAATTAACAGATAAGCTTTTTGTAAACCTATCTTTTTTTTCAAACATAAAACTGAATTTTAGTAAGTCCTCCCTGACCCTTCCCTTCTTTCTATGCTCCCCCAAAATAGCTATGATTAAGCTGGTGTCTGACTAATGCAGGTGAAAATTAATGGAGTAAGGAATTGGGAGAAAAGATGTTTTTTCTACCATTAGTGCTTACTTCTGCAGTGGACATTTACATGTTAAATTCATGATAGACTGACTCTCTACTTATGTGGGAGTGTATGTTACTCTGAAATAATTTATCCTACTAGTGTCTTTCTTCTGAGGAATATTTTACATATTTTACAAACTTTTCTTTATGGATTTTATGTGGAAAAATTGCATATTAAGATCTACTTACCTTGCAGTACATCTGTGCAAATAAGAGAATGTGGTGTTAACTAGGTGTCAGTTACCATTTATGTTCCTATCTCTTTTTCAGTTATTTCTGTTTGAGCTTCTGTAAGTTTCTATTAACTGTGAGGCTTTTAAGTTGAAATTTAAGTAGCTTGTATTGTTGTACCTCAAGCTTTCTTTTTGAATTATAATCTTTACTTCAGAACTGTTTCTTTTTGCTCCTTCTATTGTTGGATAGAATGTAAATAAATACTTACAGAAGCTAATTCAGAATAGTCAAAATATTGAGTTTCTGTAAAACAATGCAGAACTGGGATTCATATGTAACAGGCTGCAATACATAAAATGATTGAACCATAGCTCACTTATCATAGGTCTTTTCACAGGAGCAAAATCTCTGCTGTTAGTTCCAGATCAGTGTATTTCCCATTCACAATGCTTTAGTGCATAACTTATAAATCTGTCCTCTTCAACCTATATAACTTTTTCAAAGCAAGACTACCATCAAGCAAGACAGGATGAATGAAAGTCAATGAAGGTCGACTAGACAATCCAGTTATTAAAGATTCTTGGAAGAACAGTACTGTGACCTATAAAAGAATTGGCTGTGCATTTCTTTATCTTTGTTGACAGGGGTCATTTCTGTAGAACTGTGCTATATTGTCTGTGGTGATCTGTTTTTAGATTATGATAGTTTAATCTGTTTCTGTAGTACATCTGAATGTTACTTCTTTATATTCTAAAATATTTGTTATATTGCAGAAGCCGTATCTATAATACATATTTCATGTACTTGTTCCATCTCCTGAGTGGTGAAGAGGCCTTTGAGGAAAATGTAACTTACAGTTATGTATTGCGTTACAAAGAGACATTGTTAAAATTGCATAATCATTGCATACATGCCATTGGTAATTTTGCATGCGCTTTTTCATCAGTCACTTATCCTGGTTATCATGGGGGATTTTAACTACCCTGATATTTGCTGGAAGGCCTACTCAGTCAGCCATCCGCAGTCCAGGAGGTTTCTCCAGTGCATTGATGATAACTTCCTGATGCAAATGGTGGACGAGCCGACTAGGAGAGGAGAAGGTTGAGGGCAGCCTTGGTTGCAGTGACCGTGAGGTGGTGGAGTTCAGGATCTCATGTGGCCGTAACAAAGTACCAAGCAGAATTGCAAGCCTGGACTTCAGTGGGGCCAACTTTGGCCTTTTCAAGCAATTGCTAGGGGAAATCCCATGGAACAGGGTACTTGAAGGTAAAAGGGCCCAAGACAGTTGGTTAGCGTTCAAGGACTGCTTCTTGCAAGCTCAAGATCGGACCATCCCGATGGGTAGGAAGTTGAGAAGGTGTGCTACGAGATCTGCATTGTTAAACAGGGATCTGCTGGGC
>NW_010097818.1:9973-14853 GCF_000699245.1 Pterocles gutturalis | reverse complement strand
TGGTTCTGTGTGCTGGGTCGCGACAATGATCCCAGATGGCAGCTCAGGCTACAGCAACCACATGATGACTGAATGGAGGATCTAGTGAAAATCTGGGGAGGTAAGCAACAGAATTATCACTCTAGACTTCGTAAGACTGGAATTCATTGTATTCAGGGAAGTGCTAGTTAGAACACCCTTGGCAGCAGCTGTGAAAGAGAAGATTGCTCAGGAGATATGGTTAGAATTTAAAGGAATATTATTAAGACCTCAGGAACAAACTACCTTGTTCTGCAGGAATACTGGGAATTTTATCTCAGTTAAGTGGCAAACTTCTTGATGAACTAAAACACAAAAGTATATAAGAGGTGGAGACAAGGACTGGCAACAGAACAGGAATATGAAACGTTGCTTGGGCACTTAGGGACTTTAAGCATAACAGTTCTGCGTGGATGATGCAGAAGGGAGTTCAGAGAAAATATTTGTCTACCACTCAATGTGGGAGACCACCTGGTGAGAGATGATACAGAAAGCACTTAAGTGTGCAGCACCTTTTCTGCATCAGACTTCACAGATAAAGCTTGTCCCCAGGCATCTGCGTCTTCTAACAGAGTTTGAGGAGAGGGTTAACCAGCAGTGGGGAAGTCCTAACCTACTACTTATTGAAGCTGGAATTGCTAAGAGAAGCTGAATACATTCGTATCCATGGGGATGGATATGACTCATCAAAGGATGCTGAAGGAGTTCACCCATGTAATTGCAAGGTCTATGTTTATCTATCATTGGTGAAAAATGATGACAAACAGGGAAGGTCCCATTTGACTGGAAAAAGGCTAGTGTTATGCCCATCCTTAAAAAAGGTAGGAAGGAGGATCAGTGAGTCTGTAAGCTGCTCAGTTTCATTTTAGTTACTTGAAAGATCACAGAATACGTCCTCTTGGAATTTATTCCTAAGGATGTGAAGGACAACATATATTTACCAGGGAAAATAATCATGCTTGACCAAGCTAATTGTTCCTCTGATGAAGTGACTGTTGCCTTTTGTCAATTATCTTCTGATAATTAGCATGCCTTTGTCCTGGACACCTACTATGGCATCATTGAGTGGTCTTCAGTCTACTAAAACTGAACTGCTTCCCTTTTATTCCTTATTTCTATGTGCTTTATAAACACAAGCATATTGGCTTTTGGGGGCTATTTTGACTCCTCCAAGGATGTTATATTATGTGTGTTGCCACAGATAAATTCTTAAACAGCTTTATTTTCAACTATGTCCACAGCTGTATTTGAACCGGGTAAGTCAACACTGCTTTTCACACCCTAACTAGTGGTTTCATGAAGCACTTGCTGACAGTATCCGCAAATACAGTTTTGGTACTACAACCCAAAGTAACATTTGCTCATTCTGTATGGAGTAGTTGTTGTCTCCAATTAGTGTTACATTCATTGCTCTAGCAGTCTGGTAGTCCTCTCTTAACTGCAGTTGGTGTTACTGCCCTGTGAGGAAAGCTGTTGAGAAATGAGGAGAGTCTTGGTCAAGGGCCTGAGCAGGAAACCTGAGGGAACTGAATTCGCTGAATAGCATGAGCGTGTAGAAACATTAACACAGGACTCAGTGCTGGACATGGCAAGAGCTAGAAGGAATTCAGCTTCACAATTTCCACCTCTCTGGAGTGCAATCTGTTTGATATGAGTCTACAGTTCAACCAAAAAGGAAGACAAAGCCATTGTCAGCATATGTTCGCAATAACTGAATGCCTCATCTTTCTCCAAGGATCTGTGAGTGGCAGCTGAACATACAGGGAGATTTGATAGGCCTCTATTCCTATACACAGAATTATTTAGTGAAGGTTGAATGATCAATCAGATATTAAATGCCCTCCACATTGCTGTATTGCACTAGACAAGAATTCAAAATTACCACACTAATCCTCTGGTGATGGGCAGCTCTTCTTCATAATCCATGTGAAAAGATTAGCCTTCTGAGATATTAATCTGTCCCTGTAACTTGTGTAGTCAGCTCAGGGGTGAGTTCTGGGTTTGAATTCCACTCTGGGGCCCAAAATGCGGGTGCTGCAGTGCCAGAGCACTCTTGGAAGGGGCTCTTACAGCACAGCGCATCATCTGATGCTGTATATTACACTGGACCTCAGACATTTTTTTCTAACCTCTTCCCTGTGTTATTTAGGGATATATTTTAATTATTGAAATGCAGACGACCAGGAGAAAAATGTGTTTAGATCTGGAGGAGCTGAAGAAGTTTAAGTACTTACACCCTTTCCTAAAACTAGATCAATTAGTCTCTTGGACTAGCAGCAAATCTCCTTTTCCCATACCATCAGCCTGCTACCTCTAATGCTCTGGTACATACAATACTGTGTTGTTAGATTTTTCCCAGACTGTGAATGTGGAAATACGCATATTTTGATGGCACAGCAGTGCTAGACTGAGGATTTATGAGAATGCATACTATCTGGAACTATATGCTGTGCATACACATGTGATTGTGTGTACCACCATGGCAGCCTACAGCATGTTGTTTTGGGAAGTTGTAGGTGGGGAGGGGCTATGGGAACCTCTGGAACTTCAGATCTGACTGAGGGAACTGGTTATTTATGCAGACAATAATAGGAGCAAGTATACGTCAAATGCAAGTACAAAGTGTAAGAGAGTGAACAGTGAGAAAGCAGAATTTTTTGAGGAGTCACTTTTTAAATGAAATGTGCAGAAACCCATATATTATCTATGCATGCACAAGTATATATTGAATTTAATATCTCAAAAGTCAGCTCAAGAATCTATTCAGACCTCAGTTTTAAAGTAGACTCTCCCTTTATTGGGGTTCAGGCTTCCAACTCACTGTATTTCAAACCCTCTCAGCTACTGAGAGTGTCCCATACAGAAACCTCAGATGTAATACATTTTGACTTGCTGTGTTTTGGGAAATACCACTGAGAAGGGGCTCTTAACAGCAATTATTTGCTGCTTTTTTATGTACTTTTCCTGTTCCTCTCAATGTATGTGTCCCTAAAGCATTATAGACATTATCATCCCCACTGCTTGACTGCAAAGTTGCAGTATAAACATACCAAGGAAACTACCACAGGTCAAGCAGCAAATCACTGAGAAAGCCAGCAATAGGAACTGTAAGTCCCTGCATCCAAGTTCTCTAAGTGCCTTGAGTAGTCTAGATTCTGTCCTTAACACTCTTGACAAATTATTTATAGATGTATTCAGATAGTCAGTAAGATATAAAAAAGTTCTAATTATATCATTCAAATCAAATGACAATTATGCCCTTAGTTTGCCAGACAATGCTTTGCCAAAGAAGGTTTGCCAGAAATGTTTTGACCGAAGAAAGGGGGAGCATCTGCAGCATCTGCAGACAAGACTATAAAATCTCCCAGGGACAAGTCTGGCCTGTCTCCACGGAAAGCTTCGAGGTAAGTGCATGCATTTTGTGAGCTTGAAGAAAGACAACAATGTCCTTGCCCATTCCATTTCTCCTGCCTCTGGCAGCTATTTCCATAAGGGAGTGCCTATGTGAACAAAAAATTTCAATATAATTTCAATGCATGTCTGTATCTTAAATCTATAATTTATCTCTGGAATTCCATCCAGCAACAAGAAACAACTGCCATTCCTATTTTACAAGGTTGGCCAGTTTCCAGGACAGAAGCCTTTCTCCAAAGGTAACACCCAGAATAATGCACTCCAAGACTACAGTATAGGACAAGACTTTTATATAGCTGCAGGAGTTCTCTTTGTAACTCCTCTTATATCTCTGCTGGCTTTTGCTTAGGCTAGACTGTTGAAAATAGGGAATATCTAAGAAGTGAAGTAATTTTTCATTTTTAGCACACAAGATAATACTTTTAACAAGAAAGTACTCTCTTGAATATTTATCACTCATAATTAAGGACCAGAACAGAGAGTGATTTCCTCTGGGTGTAGATTCTTTTACATGAAGACCTCAAATCTGGTCAGAGTTCACCAAGGTGAGTTACCAAACTGTAGTCAATAAACAGAAGGTGTTCTATTAATGTTACGAGGCCTGTGTGTTTTAGAAGACTAAGTCTCACTCTTGAATGGGACTTAGGTACTTTTTAAGTTCAAATCAAAGTGGATTTCAGTGGTTACTTCCAAGAGATTTTCTGGAACACTAGCTAGAAATTGATTAGCTAAAGATCAAGGAGTTTTCTCACTGATATAGATTATATTATTTTTCTCAGTGATCCACAACCATTTTTCCCCCATCAGACACCTCTGCTGACGTGCTTTCAATAAAGTGCAGACATGGCCTCTGCAGACTCTGAGATGGCTGTTTTTGGGGAGGCAGCTCCTTACCTCCGAAAGTCAGAAAAGGAGAGAATTGAGGCCCAGAACAAGCCTTTCGATGCCAAGTCATCGGTCTTTGTGGCCCATCCTAAGGAATCCTTTGTGAAAGGGACAATCCAGAGCAGGGAATCAGGGAAGGTCACTGTCAAAACTGAAGGTGGAGAGGTGAGTAAGAAACAAGGCTGAAGATCACCATTTGATTCCCACTCTGAGCTCTTAGCCAACATACATGGATCTTTCATTTCCTTGGCAGACCCTGACCGTGAAGGAAGATCAAGTCTTCTCCATGAACCCTCCCAAGTACGATAAAATCGAGGACATGGCCATGATGACCCACCTCCACGAACCTGCTGTGCTGTACAACCTCAAAGAGCGTTATGCAGCCTGGATGATCTATGTAAGTAGCAGCAGCAGTCTTCCTTTGGGTAGCTGGGAGGAACTGCTCTGCCGGGCTGAGTGGAAGCCAATGTGCTGTCTCCCTTCCTGCAGACCTACTCGGGTCTCTTCTGTGTCACTGTCAACCCCTACAAGTGGCTGGCGGGGGACAACCCCGCGGGGGGGTT
>NW_010097818.1:0-9959 GCF_000699245.1 Pterocles gutturalis | reverse complement strand
GTTGTCAACCCCTACAGTTGCCTGCCGGTGTACAACCCGGAGGTGGTGTTGGCCTACCGAGGCAAGAAGCGCCAGGAGGCCCCTCCACACATCTTCTCCATCTCTGACAATGCCTATCAGTTCATGTTAAATGGTGAGTGTTTGATTTCCTTTGAACTGCTCTTGCAATGAGCTATATGTGGAGGGAAATGTAGGGTATTCTCTGGAAATATGGTGCATCACTTAAAATATTGTGTGTGTGAAATCAATGGAAGATTAATGCTTTTAACTGTAATGGTCTGTGTAAGCTGAGTGTCTGTGTTCCCATTAGAATCAATAAAGACCTGGACCTAATGAAAATAATCCAGAAGGAGCAAATTCACTGGAAAGAAAAGACTTGTTTTTTGGTGTAGACTTTACTGACTGTAATGGGATCTTACATATATGCATAGATTTATGTATCTGAATCACTAAACTAGTCTCAGCTGGAGAGTACAGAGTACAGTAATATCACACATACCCTATAAATGATGTGTATATAGATGATTCAAATTTGCATCAGTGCTAACAAGTAAAATAGAGTATCTCTGTGTTGAACAGGTCTATAAGCTTAATTTGATTATTATGTAAATGGAATTCATGATGGAAAAGACGACCAGGTGGTCTAAAGTACCTACAGCCTTTAATGATTTATGTAACCCCTACACTGATCTATGCAGCTGTAAATCAATTGCCCCTTATACTGAAAAGTAAACTTCAGAAAACAATGTCAAGGAAAAAATAAAGCTTTTAGCATTTAAATTGCATGGCTTTAAAAAAAATTATTTCTACTTTCTCCTTTTCCTTCTACTTTTTATTTTCTCTTCCCTATGTATGCATTGAAATCAAAGATGTGCAGGATTTTAGATCTTTTACTGTTCTTTTGTTACAAACTGGGAAATAGATACAGGATAGAAAAATGAAAAATTAACCCTGTCTCTGTATGATCTCAGAAATACATATTTTTTTATATATAGGAGTTAAAAAAAAAAAAGAGATGAAAAATAGTGAAAGAGGTTGGTCAGACGTTTCTGTTGTTCATGATGCCTCCAAATTTCCACAAGATTACAAAGGAAAATTGTAGTTTCAGAAGAATTTACATGCTCTTAAAGCCCAACTTCAATATTTTAATTACATGTACTTATTTAATAAGAGAGAAATATGTAGCCTGATGAGAAGACAATATCCTGAAAGGCATAAGACTACAAAAGCTACTCTGAAGTGATGTCTTTACTAATCCAGTTGATAATACCTGAAGGACTGCTGGGACCATCAAAAGTATCCACTAGAATTCCCAGAGACTTTTACTGTCTTCTGTCCCTGCATCCTCTGGAAGCTTCATTCATTATTTCTCACCTAGTTTTGGAGTTCTTTGTCATTCATGAGCAATAGGTAAAGCCTTTGTATCTCTGTCTTTTCACAGATCGTGAGAACCAGTCAATCCTGATCACGTATGTACATCCTCTGCTCGGGTCCCTGCAGGGCTGCCCAGTGCCAGGGGACCTCCTGCCTGACCACACGCTCTCTGCTTCTCTCTTTGGTTTCCCAGTGGAGAATCCGGTGCAGGGAAGACTGTGAACACAAAGCGTGTCATCCAGTACTTTGCAACAATTGCAGCAAGCGGAGAGAAGAAGAAGGAGGAGCAGCCAACAGGCAAAATGCAGGTGAGTCAGCAAGAATGGACTGAACACTTGACATATAATTGCCATGTCCACTAAACACTGCAACTGAATAATTGTCATCCCACAGGGAACGCTTGAGGATCAAATCATCAGCGCTAACCCACTGCTGGAAGCCTTTGGAAATGCCAAGACTGTGAGGAACGACAACTCCTCACGCTTTGTAAGTTGTTGCTTTGGACAAAATTCCTCTTCATTATAACAATAGTGATGGGCTAGTGGTATTCTCACATAACGAGAAAGCAATGAAATTCATCTAGGCTGAAATGCTTCTTTTTCCCCTTAACAGGGCAAATTCATTAGAATCCACTTTGGGGCCACAGGCAAACTGGCTTCTGCTGACATTGAAACTTGTAAGAGACTCCCCTGGTCTGATTACATTCCTTCTAATCCTCCCCAGTTCTTGTGCTTACTCTGTCCTACTGTCCTTGCCAGATCTGCTGGAGAAGTCCAGAGTCACTTTCCAGCTCAAGGCAGAAAGAAGCTACCACATATTTTATCAGATCACCTCCAATAAGAAGCCGGAGCTAATTGGTAGGAAGATCACTAACTTTTCTGAAGGAAGATATCTGAGCAATATCTCATTGTGTCATCTGGAAAACTGAAGTAAGCTTGTTTTTTCCCTTTTATTGCTTTCAGATATGCTCCTCATTACCACCAACCCTTATGATTTCCACTTTGTGAGTCAAGGTGAAATCACTGTTCCAAGCATTGATGACCAGGAGGAGCTGATGGCTACGGATGTAAGTAACTTACCAAACAGGTGATCTGGTGGATAGGAGTACATATACATTTACTTTACTCTTTCTGTTGCTAGAGTGCCATTGACATCCTGGGCTTCACTGCTGATGAAAAGACCGCCATCTACAAGCTGACAGGGGCTGTCATGCACTACGGGAACTTGAAGTTCAAGCAGAAACAACGAGAGGAGCAGGCAGAGCCCGATGGCACAGAAGGTGTCAGCAGATTCAGCAATCTTTCTGAACGAGATTGTCACCAAAAGTAGGACTTAGGCAGACTTCAGGCTTTAAATATGCAGAAGTGTAAACTAAAAAAAAAAAAAAAGTTGTTCAGTGGTTAGATGACAGTTGAGACATGTATCTCATTTAATGATACCTGTGATTTTATTCTATGATTACTTTATAAATAAGAGATCTGGTGTATGCTGCCAGGAAGCCAGAGACATGGATGTCAATTACTGTAACATTATTAGTCATAATTTAGTTGGACTACAGATCGCAGTACTGTGGAGTAGTGAAGTGGTTAACCTCAAACAGGATGGGAGACTGTGCTCCTGTTCACCCTCACCTCTTGGGGGAACTCTGATATGAGATGTGTATTTGGTTAGTCTCTGTCACAGCAGAAAGTACAATCCATGCCTCCAACTCTCTGAGTGAAGAATCTCTTGCTGTATGACTAGGAAGAAAGTGTGAAGTCCTGTAGTCATGCCTGAAAAAGAATGAAAGCAATGACTTCTCTTGAAGAACATCTGTAGAAACAAAAGGTCTGAAAATGTTGTACACTCTGAATCCTGAAGACCACAGAGAAATTAGCTTTGTAGCTTTGACTTAGATATTCTTGTGCAGCTCTGTAGTAGTGAACACGGCTGTTACTTTTGAGACAGTCCCTCAAGGACTACATTTTAGAAATTGCCCAATATTTATTTCTCTCTCACTCGTTTCTGGTGTTTAGTGGCTGACAAGGCTGCCTACCTGATGGGCCTGAACTCAGCTGACCTGCTCAAAGCCCTGTGTTATCCCCGAGTCAAGGTGGGGAATGAATATGTGACCAAGGGTCAAACTGTGCAGCAGGTAGGAAAAATGTGGTGACTTGGAACATGCTTTGATTATTCCTTTGACTCTTCTCTGCTGTGTATAGAAACCTCCAAACCTTTCTCCTTGCTTTAGGTGAACAATGCAGTTGGTGCCCTGGCTAAAGCTGTCTATGAGAAGATGTTCCTGTGGATGGTTGTTCGCATCAACTAACAGCTGGATACCAAGCAGCCCAGACAGTACTTCATTGGTGTCCTGGACATTGCTGGCTTTGAGATCTTTGATGTAAGGAACAGTTTTCCTAGCATTTTCACAGAAGGACAATTGAGAGTAAAGGGAAATTTGAAACATTGTTAGTAGACATTGGTGTCTTCCTATGCTTATTTGCAGGGCTTTTGTAATCAACTTTTTTAATCCTGCAAAGAAAAAAAATCAGAAAACTAATCTCCTAATTGCACTAAATCTGAAACCTTCTCTCTTTTCTAAATGTAATGTCTATCCTAGAGCGATAGCATAGGAAAACTACACAGGAAGAGGCCTTGTATTTAAAGTATTGTCCATGATTAATTAGGAGTGCACAAGAAAACACCTTGCTATTATTGCTCAACCTTGAAAATATTGCATGTCTTTTTATGTCTGGCAGTTCAACAGCTTTGAGCAGCTGTGCATCAACTTCACCAATGAGAAACTGCAACAGTTCTTCAACCACCACATGTTTGTGCTGGAGCAAGAGGAATACAAAAAGGAAGGAATTGAATGGACATTCATTGACTTTGGGATGGACCTGGCTGCCTGCATTGAGCTCATTGAGAAGGTATCCTTCCTGTTCAAGTGTGTTATATGTTGGATCTTCCATACTTGCCAAGAGATATACCTAAGAAGCATGTGAAAATATTTTTGCTTTTACAAATATATACCCTGTGAAAGTGGCAATAGGGTGGAAGTGTTTTGGAGATCCTACTCAGATATCAGAACTTCTGGTGACAATATTCATTTCCAGACTGCAAAATGAAGTTGTGTAAAAGACTGTCATGTTCTGTAAGTGCCTATCAGTAAAGAAGTTTTACGGAGAGGATACTATTTTGCAATGTTGTAATTGTAATTTTTTCATCAGCAAAAGCATTTGTGTAAGTTCAAATGAAACAGCAACACTGAAAAAAGTTGTGCCTTAGTTAACTCTCTGACTTTTTGTCATAAAATGCATGGGAACAGCTTTCTCTTCCTACTCCAGCAACTTTCCAAGCAAGACATGTCTGCTTTCTAATCTGTTTCTCTCTCTTGTCTGTTGTAATGTGTTCCAGCCCATGGGCATCTTCTCCATCCTGGAAGAGGAGTGCATGTTCCCCAAGGCAACTGACACCTCTTTCAAGAACAAGCTCTATGACCAACATCTGGGCAAGTCCAGCAACTTCCAGAAGCCCAAACCTGCCAAAGGCAAGGCTGAGGCCCACTTCTCCCTGGTGCACTATGCTGGCACAGTGGACTACAACATCACTGGCTGGCTGGAGAAGAACAAGGACCCCCTGAATGAAACTGTCATTGGGTTGTATCAGAAATCATCTGTGAAGACACTGGCCTTACTCTTTGCCAACTATGGTGGAGCAGATGCAGGTCAGCTTTGTGAAGATTGTATTTTTGGTGTGGGACAATGCTGACACAAAATTAAACCAGTAAACACTAAACATTTAAAGTGGTTTTCTGTTCTATAGTCTCCAATATGCAACATCAATTTTTTTAATACTTTTTTTCTTCCATTGGCAGAGGCTGGTGGTGGTGGTAAGAAGGGTGGCAAGAAAAAGGGTTCTTCTTTCCAGACTGTCTCAGCTCTTTTCCGGGTACAGTAATGCATTTGTTATCTCTTTGTAATCTGAAGAAAGGGGCGAGCTAGTATTAAATATGAAAGTGCTGTTTTACGTTGCTGTATTGGAGGTAAAATTATTTTGAAATTCCACATCAATTTCAAATTTGCTAATATCCAGGATCAATTTCAATGTTGCTAATATGTTGTGTTCAAAAATAAGCATTCAGTCTCCAAAAATAATGAAAATCTAATCCTTTTTTCTTTTGTTTGGAGAGGATATTATTCAGATCTTTATATTGTTATGTCTTTGAGTTAGACTAAAACTGTAATTTTAGCAATCCTGCATTTCTGTGAGATTGATATGTTGGGGAATTGAGAATCTCCTTATAAACTTCTCCAAAGAGATATTTTTTTATTTAAAAAAAACCCTGCTTTTTAACACTTAAGTAAATTGACTTTAGAAGGCAGAACATGAAAAACCTAAAAGTTAATTACTTTGTGTGAAAGTGTGAAATTGTATATTAATTTCCACTGGATCAATAGCAACATAGTGGTAATTTAGTCTTTAAAACTGGTGTTCAAGATCTTTAAATAGAATAAATCTTTGGTTTCTGTGGCTTTACGTAAGGGTTCTAAAACTCAGCTGATTTTGAGAAGTTGTAAAGTCATTACCATGGGCTTGATGCATCAAAGACTGGACATAGGAAACTCACATTACTAACTGGTCCCTCTAGGAGAACTTAAACAAGCTGATGACCAATCTACGGAGCACTCACCCCCATTTTGTCCGTTGCATCATCCCAAATGAAACAAAAACACCTGGTAAGACGCTCAAGCAGAAAGAGAACTTCATTTGATACAGCCATTCCACTCTGTGCTGGAAACTGGTATTCATTTATGCCCTGAATTTCTAGGTGCCATGGAGCATGAACTGGTACTTCACCAGCTGCGGTGTAACGGCGTGCTGGAAGGCATCCGAATTTGCAGGAAAGGTTTCCCCAGCAGAGTTCTCTATGCTGACTTTAAACAGAGGTACAAGCACTGCACTTCTCAGCAGCATTATAAGCGATGTTGGTTCATTCATGTAGGTTAATTCAGGCTGGACTCTGTTGTCAAAAATAACTATATATGAGCTGGTGGGGTTCAGTACCTAGTGTGTGCTGGTTGGGAAAAAACAGCCTTATCTTCCCCTTTCTCATTCCACAGATACAAGGTGCTAAATGCCAGTGCTATCCCAGAGGGACAGTTCATTGATAGCAAGAAGGCTTCTGAGAAGCTTCTTGGGTCAATTGATGTGGACCACACCCAGTACAAATTTGGCCACACCAAGGTACAAGCCCTCCTTGAGTCATTCACTGCATGTCTGTGCTTTGATCTTCCTGACGGTCATGTGTGGCAATGTTCTCTTTCCTAAGGTGTTCTTCAAAGCTGGGCTGCTGGGACTCCTGGAGGAGATGAGGGATGAGAAGCTGGCACAGCTCATCACCCGCACACAGGCCAGGTGCCGGGGCTTCCTGATGAGAGTGGAGTACCAGAGAATGGTGGAGAGGAGGTAGACATTCCTCACCTTCAGTTAAAGTCACTTGCTTGGGGGAAAGCATTGGCACTCATCATAATGAAAATATTCAACACACGTTTTAATTATGCTTCAGGGAGTCCATCTTCTGTATCCAGTACAATGTTCGTGCATTCATGAACGTGAAGCACTGGCCCTGGATGAAGCTGTTCTTCAAGATCAAGCCCTTGCTGAAGAGTGCAGAATCTGAGAAGGAGATGGCCAACATGAAACAAGAGTTTGAGAAAACCAAGGAAGAGCTTGCAAAGTCTGAGGCAAAGAGGAAGGAACTGGAGGAGAAAATGGTGGCCCTGCTGCAGGAGAAAAATGATCTGCAGCTCCAAGTACAGGCTGTAAGTTTATCACCATTAATTTGTCACAGAGAAAAGTAGTCTATACATTCAGACTATTCTTTATGAAGCAGGAGGTCAGACTATAGAAGACCAAAAGTCAGATATTTGGTGAATGACCTATCATCTGTATGTGAAGTTGAGGAATCAAGTGTCTGGCAGTGGCGTGTTGAGCACTCTGACAGCTAGTGGAAAGGAGCAGGGAACTCCAAGTGGGAGTCAGTGCCCTTGCCTTCAGAGGAAGGAGGCAGGTATAGCTAGACAACATGAAATACTCAGAGCAGAGTTTTGCCTGAACCCCCAACTCCATCTGAGCAGGTGAGTCGTGCCAGGGGCATCTCCATTCCACCAGGTTGTAGAACAATGAATTAACTTTGCAGTGTAGATGCAAGCCAGAGTTGAAAGTGGTACTTGTGAATTCAGGTGCAGGAAAAGCCATCCACCCTTTCCTTAATAACTAGCAGTTAATCCTTCACTCCGTCATCAGGAAATACACCTTCAAATTTTTCCTTAGTCTAAGAATATATAGACACAGAGTTTCTTCTTACCTCAGTTGTTTATTATACAAAAGAGCTCTGTGTGCTTTAGACTTAGCTGGTATGAATCAAGATCATAAATGAAATTTATAATGATGCAGAAATTTTTGAGGTTTTTTAACATTGTAGTTTTTTGCATTTCTATTCTGGATTTTCTGCCATGCACTATATAGTAGTTCCACTACAAACAACATCCTGTGGTGGTAAAATTAATCTCAATATTTAAGATTGAGAGGTCTGGCTAACAAGTTATCTTTACTAAAATAACATTAATTTCCACTAAAAGCCATCTTTCCATAATGTACTCGTGTTGGGGCCCACAGTCGCCCCCGACACATTTAGAACAGGTCAGACAGAAGCTTCATTAGCTATAAACACACACAGTGAGAGAACATTCGGGCAGCATCTCCCCTTCTGCTTCCCTGTTCTCTGGCAATTGATTGCAGAGACCCAACCTATATACTGTATCAGAAAAAAAGAAAGCAGTGAGGAAAAACAATAATTTCAATGTTAACAAAGCCAGGTATGCATCCTTGGGAGGGATTATTCTTAAGTAACTGCAACAATTCTAAGGAATCAAAAAGTAAATAACATGAGAATATGGAGGGACTGGCTGTTGGTGGAGTTTATTGGAGTGACACACCCAGTATGAGCTGAGAAGTAGGGAGTTGGAAACAATCATGGACTGTTAGCTCTTAGTTACAATGAATATTCTTTTAGTAAAGATAACTTCTTAGCCAGACCTCTCAATCTTAAAAATTAATAATTTTACCACCACAATCCTATGAACCTTGTAGACACACAGGACTTCACAAAATAAAATATTGCTTTAAAAATATACATGAAAGTATTTGATATTCAAATGTCACCTTACAAAGTCATCTTAGTTTAGTCACTAAATTATTTAAATTACCAGCTGAAAATGGAACACTGTAGTTAATCACCCAGTTATTTGAACATTCCCAGGAGAATATGAGACCCCCATGTTGCCTGTTTTTGCTAGCATACAGAGAAAAATAAATATTCCATTGGACTTTCTTCTAAGCTATTTACGTTTCAAATTCATTTGGGACAAAACAAATCTATTATACCAAAAGCCCACCAAAGAGTAAGATGATGTGGTTGTCAGCTGAAACCAGGATATGCCTCTCCAGACACAGTATGGAAGGATGACACACAAGTAGTTGATTCACAAGGGTAAAACCCCACTTGCACAAGCAGCAATCTTAATACATTTAGAGAGAGAGGAATCTTTTTTCTATTAAATTATTGTTGAGACTACCAGAGCCTTTACTCCTGACATCATATTGGGTTCAGAAGGATTCAGTTACAAAAGGAAAGATATTGAATACTGTGTTTGTGAAGAGAAATGTCTCCAAGCTCTTTCTCCTCTAAGTAAAAGAGAAATTCTCACACCTACATCTGTGAGACATCGTTAGGACTGAGAAAAAAGTTCAGGAATAAATATTGTTTCCAACTGAGAAGCTGTATAATGCATCCCAAGGGGGAAAAAAAAGCATGACTACAGTTGCTTGAGAAGAGTCCAACTTCAGACCATAGTTTAACACACGCTTACATAGGAAAGTTCAGGGAAAAAAAATCCAAAGAAAATCTGTGTCTCCCCACCAGGAAGCAGATAGCTTGGCTGATGCTGAGGAGAGATGTGACCAGCTCATCAAAACCAAAATCCAGCTGGAAGCAAAAGTTAAAGAGGTGACTGAAAGGGCTGAGGATGAGGAAGAAATTAATGCTGAGCTGACAGCCAAGAAGAGGAAACTGGAGGATGAGTGTTCAGAGCTGAAGAAAGATATTGACGACCTTGAGTTAACACTTGCCAAGGTTGAGAAGGAAAAGCATGCCACTGAAAACAAGGTATGAGGCAGAAGACGTCACTCTCACTGCAGAAAAGACCTTTGTTTTGTTATATGATATAAAGTTTTAAACAACATTTTTCTGTCTGCACTTGTTCCCTTCTTCTCAAAGGTGAAAAACCTCACAGAAGAGATGGCAGCCCTGGACGAGACCATTGCCAAGCTGACAAAAGAGAAGAAAGCCGCCCACCAGCGGACACTGGATGACCTGCAGGCAGAAGAAGACAAAGTCAATACGCTGACCAAAGCTAAAACCAAGCTGGAGCAGCAAGTGGACGATGTAAGTACAGATGCACATGAGAAGATTAAAGCTGTTACACAGTCAGACTACCAGCAGAGCACCAATGGTCTTCTCTTTAGCTGGAAGGGTCCCTGGA
>NW_010097817.1:75888-96422 GCF_000699245.1 Pterocles gutturalis | reverse complement strand
GGGGTGACTGGGTGCCGGGGGGGGGTGCCGTGATGAATTTTAGGGCGCGGGGTGCAGGTGCCCAGTTTGGGTGTGGTGGGTGAGGGGAGATACTTCAAAAGATGGCCGTGTAGGGCACTCTGTGGTGCTCAGAGGGGGTGGGGAACAGCATGAGGGGGCTTTGGGCACGGAGCGACAGTACCAGTGGGGTCTGGTGGCTGTGGACAGGGAGGATCGGGACACAGCGAGGGGTGGCCCAGCTTCATCCACTGAGATGTCTGGTGGTGAAGGGCGTTGTGAGGGATGGGTGCAAGGGACATGCAGGAGGGGTTAGGTGAGGGCAGAGGGGATTGTTAGTGTGCTTTGGAGACGGGGAAGGGATTGCGGTGTGGCTGCAGGGTGCTGAGGTAATTATTGAGGGGAATTGAGGGAGTGGAGGCTGATGATGATCCAGCTGCTTGAGATGCAGGAGTAATAGCGTGGGTGCAGGTGCTGGGGTGTGGCACTGAGGGTAGTGACAGCTCAGCTGCCATGCAGGAGGTCCCTGTGGTCTATGTCTGGACACAGTACCTGGGACACGGTGTATGGGATCTTCTTGCTCCTTCTAAGGATATAATGGCAGTGTATTTATGGATTGAGAAAGTGCTGGTAGCGATCATGGAGGTCTGTCAAGAGTTATGCCTCGTGATTTATTTGTTTGGGAAAATAAATAAATCTTGCCCTCTGCAAATGTTTTCCTGATGGTTTCAAATCTGCAGTAAATTCTCAGTTCCCCTAAATATGTTTACTTCTCTCTCATGTGTGTGAATTTTCTATGGTTTGCAAAATGCAGCAAATCTGTTATTACAGTTTTGTTTTTGTTTTGTTTTTACCTTTTTGTGCAGCTTGGAGGCTTTCTTGTTGCTCTCTGTACAGGAAGAATTTCATAAATATATCACTGGAGTTCTCCTGGGCTGGAGTTCAAAAAAAAAAAAAAAAACAACAAAAAAAAACCCAAACCAAACTAAACCTTTTCAAAGTACTGGTACTCAAAATGTTTCAGTTTGTATCCAGTTTTAAGCAGGGGATTTGATTATCCCTTTAGTGGAAGGGAAACAGATCATTAAAAAGTTAGGGATTGCTGCAGTGATGTTCAATTTCTGGGGAAAATCAGTAAAATAAATGCTCAAATGTTAAATCAATACCACCCCGGTTAATTCTGCACTGAAGAAAGATGACAGATTCTTTGCTTGTACTTTAAAAATGTATCCTGCTCTTGTGCATTTGGGCTGGAAATTTCAAAGGCATCTGGGGGAGCTAAGTACTTAATTTGCAGTCTCAGGGAGATTTTTTTCTTAATTCACTTGGTCTTTCTTTTTTAAATGTGCACAAGCAGGTTTCCAACAGAGTGGGAGTAAAATTTTTCTGGTTAAAACATTATGAAAAAGATATTCCAAGAGCTAAGGAGCTGTGTGGGGACATAGACTGTGAGGTATGTTTACCCTTTCTTTCATTTACTTTGTAGAGTTTCCACACAGTGAGCATTCGTTTTACATGCCTTTCTGCAATACACAGTGCACTGCCTGCCCTCAGCACCCTCACTTGTTTGATCAGCAGGCATCAACTACTCATTTAGGATAGAAAGTTATTTTGTGTGCAGAAAGCTGACATTGCCTTGCTTCAGGATATGGTGAGTGCAGCAAGAAGGCATGTGCCAGCATATGGATTAGAGTGCGTCTGCCAATATTTCATTTAACTTAATTCCCTTGATTTTACATCAGTTTGGCAGGCTTGCTATGTGGCTTTCCACTGTGGGTTTGTTGTTTGTTTTGGGGTTTTTTAATGTTTTTTTCCTGTTTTGTTGTGCTTGTTTTAATAGGAAAAGAATCCAGCCTGCTGTATTTAGTCACAGAAAAAGCTGGTACCAATTATAGCTATTAAAGTGATAATTGTGAGAATTCAGAACTTAAATTCAGAAAATAAATTTAGTATGAAAGCAGGTTACATACAATGTTTCTACTCATTCAGTAATAAAACCTCCTATGTTGTATGAACTAATCTGTTCTTGGCATTTGACTATGTGACCGCTAAAAGTGAGAAATCTTCATAAGTGCCCTTATGACTTTTTTTTATTTTATATAATATATGCTATCAGTGCAATTACAGAACTACTCATTGTCAGTTGAATTCTGAGGTTGGTAGTTGTGACAACACACCCAGGGAATACTGCTGACATGCACAGCCCTTGAGAGAGTGGTTTTGTTCCAGCTCTGACAATGAAAACTGATATCAGAGTTGTAGTGAAAGGCAAATATTCATAGTGCGAGGAGAACAGAAGGAGAAGGAGAGAGATGCATATTAACAAGTGGACTGGATAAAACAAGCCTGATAAAGAAACAAAGGACGGGAAAAGGGGTAACTGCTTGTTTGATTTGCAAGAATGTAAAACACAGCCCAGAGTAAGGGATGCAATAAGTAACTAGTGATAGAGGCCACTGTTCACAAACATATATTATGCAGGACAACACTTCAAGATGTCCCAAAAACATGGGCCTGATCCTAACCTGGGCAGGATTGTTGTCAACAAAACATCATATTTTGTTTATTTCAGGACTGTTAAGAACCTGTCATGAGTGACAAAGGCTGGTGAACATACCACATTTTGTAAATCATTAATGTATCTTTTTTTTTTCTTCTTTTTCTTTTTTTTTTTTTCTTTTTTTCCCTTTCCTCCTTTTAGATCTAACTTCTAGCCCAAATACAACCAAAACCATGGAAGACAAGAATAAAGAGGAGAAACCAGAAGAGCAACTTACAGAACCTGAATCAGTTTTTCCAGTATCCTTACTAGAATTTCAGTAGGTTTAGTGTATTTAACTTTTCACTCATATAGACTATGTGAATGGATAAAGCAGATAACAAAGACAATTTATCTGATTCAGAGCCTGAGCTGATTGACTGTGGAAGTTGTGGTCTTCTGTGTTCTTGTTTTAGGTTTTCAAGGCTATTTTAGAAACCTACACTTTTTAAGCTATACTCATAAGAAAGCATTTAAGTAGGTCAGAAGTAACTTTATGCTGTTGTAACTTGGGAAAAAGATTTAAAAAAAAATTTGTAAGTAGCAAGTTTTTGATCAACATACTCTGAACTTGCAAGATCACATTTGACTGTATTTTTTAGGATTTCTTGGTGTTCACAGAGGTATGTAGTCACTAGCCAACACCTAAAGACCTACAGTTTGCTCCTTTGGTGCAGCTGAGAGTGGAGCACAAAGAAAAGTGTTTTATTTTTAAAATAATGGAGGGATAACTCCATTAAGTAAGGTCTCTTAAGCAGAGAAAAATAAGAACTAAGAGGGGAATATCAAAAGTAGTTATGAATTAGTCTAGTTTATTTGATCTCCAGTGTCTTGAGTAGATGATTGAAAGGAGAAGAATTAAGCTCTGTGACTTTTATCAAAGAGACAGAAAATGAAAGGGAAAAGCAGTTTTCTCTTTCAGGATTGGTTAGGGACAACAATCCCATGAATTACTTGCCCTAGAATCATCCTAGAGATGACTGACAATACTGTTGTCATGGTATTGTTTTTAAGTGTTGTTTCTAGATAATAATATATCTAGGTGAAACCTAGTACACAGAGTTGAGAAAAATAGTGTCAAAGGAATCATCAATTTAGCTGTTTTGTAGCTTTTTGAATCTGACAAATACCATAGAAAAATAATCTAAAGAGGAAAGTTCCAATATGTAGCAGACAAAGTAACAAATTCTATTCATATAAATGTTTGACATTAACAAAATGACAGATAGAGACTCTAGCTTCAGATCAGCATTCAGTATTCAAAATATATAAATGGTTTAAAATGGCAGGTAATTTAGGATGTCACAATATGTGGCCAAGCTGTCACTTCTGTCTAATAAGGGAGATATTTTTGCTGTAGCCATCACCACCATACCACTGACTCCCTAACTAATGTCCTTGTACTTAATGGAAAACCTGAAGAATACCTTGGAGCACATAGACACCAGAGGATGCAAATATAGTAACCTGCAATTTGCATGACTGAGTGATCTAAACTGAGCCAGGAAAAAAAGTTCTTATTTTAAAACAATGTAATACAATAGGGAGGGGCAAAAAAACCCCAAACCAAAAACAAAACCAAACCACTCAAGGAACAATAGCTGTTGAAACAGTAAAGGATATTGTGATAATTGTAATACTTGCCTCTATTGTGCTGTGTGGTGAATGAATTCCGGGAAGAGAAAGATTACAGAGAATTTTGCAAATAGACACTACTTGCAACACAACGTTTCTCATTCTAGAAGAGAGAACACTGGAAAAAAATCCTTATTTTACAGCTAAGGCAAAGAGGATGACAAGTATTCTATGAAAATTGTGAAAGTAGTGAGCTAGTTATTTGACAAAATGTGTCATAAAATCATAGAATGTTTAGGGTTGGAAGGGAGGAAACTACTCGGTCTGCACTACTGAAACTGGCTGAAACAACTACTACTTAGCACTTCTCAAAGGCTAACAAGTTCTTGGTGTACAAATGCAGTTTATGAAGCTCATCAAACCATATTTTCAGAAGAGTTGAATTCCATTTAATTCTCCATTTTGAGATTCATCTGACCTATGTCTGAGTTGTCTAGGCTTCCTCTATGGTGAGGGGTGAGTAATAAGTATTTCTGGAGCACAAATAATCTTGTCCTAAAAGAGACCTGTGCAATAGGTCAGCTAAACCACATCCAGAAAGAATAAACCAGCTTAATCATCACTAGTGGTTATCAAGCAACAATATAATCAGGGAGCCTGTTTCTCAGTAGGAGTGTGAGATCCAAACTATAATGAAGTTCCAGATGTATATGGGAAATAATTTCTTTAAGTGTAGTAAGCGGACAGTGGTATCTACCCAAATGAGTCAAGCAATATGATATGAAAATAAACATTTCAGTAGTTCTTACATCTAATTTAGCTTAAATAACATTCCCCTCTCTCCTGTTTTTATAAGAAATTCTCTTTCTTTACTCTTTCTCCACAGAACTGAGACAAAAGAAGACGAAATTGATCGTGTTTTGCTTAGTCTGAAACAAGTGGGAAAAAAGAACAAAGAATATCATGAAAGAGTAAGTGACCATGCATCCTTCTCCTAACACATTTTATATATTGTATTTTAAGTCACAGATTCAATTCTATTCATGTAATCCAAATTAGTAATTGCAGTGAATTTCTTACGGTCAATGAAAATAGAGTTAGTGAGTCACTTTATGTGCTTAAAAGTTAGTGTTATCTGAATTAAATGTGACTTAAAGCATAACTGTCCTAAATATAACCATGCAAGAAAAGGAGCTGCAGGAGTAGAATGTTGCAGAACAGGAGACAGCAGTAAGGTAAAGTGAGTGCAGTGAAGGTGTGTTCCAATGCATGTGAGATTTTCAGTAAAAGCTTCACTATTTAATCTTACTCTGCAGGAAACATAGGACAGCGAGCCCCGTTTCAGTAGATAACTTTACTGCAGTACATTCAGATGTGACTTTTTAAACAATCCTTCAAATATTCCTCAAAGCATTCAAGAATACATTTTCGGCATAAAGAAGAAAAAACTGTATTAACTTAATTTTTGTCAGTAATATTAGCAGATCTAACAGAGTTTTGCTGACCTTCTTTGATTCACTTCTGAGATAATGGAATTGCATGGGCACCTATGAGAGTTTAGTTATTCTTGCAAACTTAGAATCATAGAATAGTACGGGTTGGAAGGGACCTTTAGAGGTCACCTACTCCAACCTCCCCCTGCAACACAGAATCATAGAATGGCCTGGGTTGAAAAGGACCTTAAAGATCATCCAGTTTCAACCCCCCTGCTGTGGGCAGGGTTGCCAACCACTAGAGCAGGCTGCCCAGGGCTCCATCCAGCCTGGACTTGAATGCCTCTAGGGATGGGATATCCACAACTTCTCTGGGCAACCTGTTACAGTGCCTCATCACCCTCTGAGTGAAAAAATTTCCACCAAATGTCTAACCTAAATCTCCCCTCTCTTAGTTTAAAACTATTCCCCCTCATCCTGTCATTATCAACCCCTGTAAATAGTCACGCCCCCTCCTGTTTATAGGCTCCCTTCAAGCACTGGAAGGCCGCAGTGAGGTCTCCCTGGAGCCTTCTCTTCTCCAAGCTAAACAAGCCCAGTTCCCTCAACCTTTCTTCACAGGAGAGGTGCTCCAGCCCTCTGATCATCTTTGTGGCCCTCCTCTGGACCCATTCAAAGAGCTCCACATCTTTCTTGTGCTGGGGACCCCAGGCCTGGACACACTACTCCAGATGGGGTCTCACAAGACCAGAGTACAGAGGACATAGTTGGCCTTCGGGCTGCAAGTGCACACTGCTGGCTCATGTCCAGCTTCTTGTTCACCAGGACCCCCAAGTCCTTCTCCGCAGGGCTGCATGTAAGGAATTCTTCTCCCAGTCTATACAAGTACCTGGGATTGCCCTGGCCCAAGTGCAGCAGCTCGCACTTGTTGAACCTCGTTAGGTTCTTATGGGCCCACTTCTCCAACCTGTCCATGTGCCTCTGGATGGCATCCCTTCCCTCTGTTGTATCAACTGCACCACTCAGCTTGGTGTTGTCTGCAAATTTGCTGAGGGTGCACTCGATTCCCTCATCTATGTCATTGATAAAGATGTTGAAGAGCACCAGTCCTAAGACAGACCCTTGAGGGACACCACTGGTGACTGGCCTCCATCCAGACATAGAGCTGTTGATCACAACCCTTGGGCTGCGACTAGCCAACCAATTCTTTATCCATTGAACAGTCCATCTTTCAAATCCATACCTCTCCAGTTTAGAGAGGAGGATGTGGTGAGGGACCATGTCAAAGGCTTTGCTCAAGTCCAGGTAGATTACATCCATTGCCCTTCCTTTGTCCACTAATGCCGTCACCCCATCATAGAAGGCCACCAGATTGGTCAGGCAAGATCTGCCTTTGGTGAAGCTGTGTTGGCTGTCTGGGATCACCAGAAGGAGAAGGAACATCACACAAATGTCTAGGTGCAATTTTTAGCACTGCTTGATGAAGACTTGCTTTCTTGTGGATTAAGAGTTGTGTTGCATCATTTTTAGAACAAGGTTATGTAACTACTGATTGCACTGGCGTGACACTTCAAAGAACCGTATAGATGAACGGAATATTAAGAACTGTATGTAAAGAACTGTAATATGGCATCTGATGACTGAGAGCAGTGAACTTTTAAAGTGGATATATGTAGTCACCAAATATCTCAAAAATCTGTAAACTGAATGATGTGATTATACAATGTTGCAGCCTGCACTTCTTATAGCAGTGAAACAGGGAAACAAACAGCGTCTCTGTCCGTTCTTTAGCTTTCCTTGGTGTTCCTTTCAGTTTTGAAGCCTGAATTGTGTTTCATTTGTGGCCTTAACTATCAATGGAAATGGCATTTGGCTCTTCTTTCTGCAGACATCTGAAGTCCCTTATGGTTATTCCCCCAGTTTGCTGCTAATTCATGGTTTCTCAAGGACTCCTTCGTATTTTAGATTGTGTGAGGCACTCCAGGCATGCTTTGTTTAATTTACCCATGTTTTGACAGTTCTCTGAGCTCCATTCTTTGTTCCCTGCTTAAAGTTTCTGAGTGTTTAGAGTTAATCCTTCTAGAAGTGGGGAATGTTTGAGACTTTCTCTGCTGCATAGTTACTGTTACAGTTTGGCTAGTGTGGTTATCCTTTGGGAGGAAACATACACGATCAGTAATTTCAAATAATTTCAGCGTCACTTCAGAGGGTCATGGCAAGGGGATATAATCACAGTTGTGGAATCAGTAGGTGTAACTAATTCCAGCTCTGACAAGACTGTTGTTATATGCAAGTGACCTGATTGAGGACATTTCTACATGAAGGTGGTAAATTGTCATGAAGAGTGTTGAAGTAAATAACTCCTACAAATAAACATTGTTTTTAAATTGACCCACAAGGAACTTTCTTTCCAGGCAATGGAGGACTGTTCGTATGCTGCACCAAGTACAGCAGTGATTTGTCTCTCATTTCCTTGTGATGGTCTTGAAGTTACTGAGAAACTTCCAAGATTTGCAAACTCCCTCCCACTCCATCCTTTTTTCAATATGAAGAATAGGTGTTTAGCTGAGTGTTTTTGCAGTGCATCCTGGCACTAGGTCAGATTTTACTTTTCTTCATTACTTCAGTTTGTAACTTTAAAAAGTAATTTGAAAATGTTTTAATACATGCATTTGCTTCTCTTGTTCTTCCACAGAATGACCTTCTGAAGAAAGAACAGCAGGCACACCTCAGGCACCTACTAGAACACTTAGAAGAAGAGGAGAAAGAAAAAAATCAAAAGGAGGTTGTAACTAGGGATGATGTAGAAGAGTCACTGAAAGCAACATGGCAGTATGTTAAGGACAAAGAACAACTTCTGGAAGGTATGTTGTGAGTTGTGGAAGTGTGGTTTGCAGTTTACACCGCTGGGATTGAGTACTTTTTTTTGCATTTTAAATAGAGATTCAACTTCCCTGTTTCATAAAAAGCATAAAGCTTTTCCTCCCCAAAATTAACCTCTGTAAACATGGTATGAGATTGTGGAGGGCTTATTAATAAATCTGTTCCTTCCAAGTGTTGTATATTACTGTGCAAGTACATAGGCTTCATTTTTTCTATTCAGTTGAAACTCATGAAAGGCCTATGCACTGGCGCCACTGGAAGATTTAAAAAAAAAAAAAATTTGATGGCAGCAAAAATGACCAGTTTTGATTGTTGAAAGTTCTGGCTGTCATCCCTGCAGTCCTCAATGGGAGACGCATGTGCCTTTAGTTACAACATTTCAGTGAGAACTGTTGTCTCTCCATGGCAGAATAAGATCCAGCTGTTTTCAGCAATGATGGTGGCCCTTGACACGATGTGAGGCCATCATGTTGTAATGTATTGTAGTGTAGAAGAATCACCCTTCTTTCTCCAATCCCAGTGAAAGTGCCTTTATTAAAGAGGTTGATGAAGTTGTAAGAATTCTGAACTATCAGCTCAAGAAATTGGTAATGAACTTGTTTTCTGCTGTTCTTACTTTAACAGATCTGAACTCCCAGATTGAAGAAACTGAACAAAGATTTAAAGAAAAGCAGACTGAGAGAGATTATTGGTTGGAGTACAAAAATGTAGGCAGTAAAGTAGAGGCTGAGAAGATTTTGAATCTGACAAAAGACATTAAGGAAGTCAAAGATGACTTTCACAGAGCTTCAGGTCAGTTTACAGCTAGAGTAATGCAGTTTTTATAAGCTCTTTGTGTATTACTTGCAGGAATTAATTAAATCATAAATTTAATTTGACGTCAAGTTCTAGTCATTTCTATCAACTTTTTCAAGACTGCACCTAAGGTGGGCTGCACAATCCTGTAAAATGGAAGAATTCTGTATCTCTGTAGAAGTCCCTTTGTTAAGGAAATTGATAAAGTTACAGAAATTATGAACGCTGAAGGAAACTGATAAGCTTGTCTTCTGATGATTTTCTTGTAAAATACACGTGACCTATTTTTTAAAAAATGTTATTGTGAAGGACAGCAGTTTTCTAAAAATAAGTCTACATATATTTAGGTCGCCTACACACAGGACTCCCTTAGCAGTCATACTTGAAAATGTTGACTCTGCTGTTGTTGCTTCTTGTCATGATGCAAGCACTTCACACGTTGAGAAGTCCTTTGACAGGAAAGTAGTATGAGCTCATTCTTGGAAGAGTCTTTTGAATTGAACATACTGGTTTGAATGCAGAACTAGAGGGAGCTGGTTAGCCAGTAGTCTGAACTTTACCTCCTAGGTGCATAGTCTCGTGTATGAGGCCCAGAAAAATTGCCAGTGCAGACGTATACAAATACTGGGAACCGTTTTGATACTGATTATGGAATTAATTTGAGAGCTTATGTGTTCTGGTATTGACTGCTTTACAAAGATTTCTTTACTACTGCATTCTTTTAAAATCATTTAAATATTTTACTGTTACATAACCTATGCTTCTAACAGGAGAAGGATGTGCTGGTTTTCTCCCTTTTATGTCCCTCTCAGTATGCATGACCACAGCCAAGCAGCTGGTAGTAACAGGCAGTGACACTGCTCTAAGGGTCTCTGTATATTGTGTGCCAACCACTGACAGGCATCAACTACTGTGGATAGAGACAGCTAGCTATCTTTTTGTCTCTTGAAACATATTTTATTTCGATTATGATCTGCAGTGTGTTTTCTATATTGCCAGCTAGCTTGTCATATATCCATTTCTGTATTCAAGAGCCATTGATACTTTTCATTATGCATTTTCTGTGTTCTTAATAAATTTCAAACTTTGTTATACAACTGCTGAAATAGGAAATGAAAAAGAGAATTGACTTTTATATAGAATGCCAGACTGAGCCAGTAGGAACATTCAGTCTGACCTCCTGCATGCCACAGGGTACAGAGCCAAAAATTTATGGTCAGCGGAAGTGTATTTATAGAAAGACTGCTACAGTGGTACATATAGCAGTTGCCTAATTAATGCGAATTGATGCTGCCAGTACTGGATGTTAGCATACTATTTCACTCAACTTCCTAAAACTGAACTTATAAAGTGTCTGGGCAGTACAATATACAAGCACTTAGGACATCCCCCCCCCCCCAAAAAAAAAAAAAATCTAACAAGGTTCCAGTGTGATGCTGCAGCATATTGGGCTTGTTCACTCCTGGAATGTATAACAAGCTTAGGCAATAAGCACAGGAGGAAAGGTTTCCGTCACTGTGGGTACCACTGAAGGTCTTGGTGCTGGCGTAGTACATGTGGTCTGGGGATGACATTTTAAACACAATTGCTGCAGGGGAGATGAAGCAAAAGAGCGATACACTAATGTGAGGTCTGGGGAAAACAGTGTTGCCATGAGTTAGGGAAAATAACCTCCTTAGAACCAGTATGTCTGAACGGTTCTTCCTTTTCTTCCTTCTCCCAGTAAAACTCAGGTTATTTAGCTGTCTGAAAGAATGAAAAGATGAATTAATTATAGTATGTAAGTACTTCCATTTCCTTCTGCCAAATCTAAATGGTGGATTGGTTAAGGCAGGCCAGCTTCCACAGTCTTAAATTAAGAACTAATGCACAACTAATGCACAACTAATGCACCTTTCATATTTGACTGCCTTTGACTCCACAGTGGGTCTGTGCCCAGATTCTCACATACAGAAAGATCAGCAATAGGCTGTCTGCAACACAAGTGAAGATCTAGGCTGAATTTCAAGCCTATGGAACAAGTATGGAGTGCCTTCCTTCAAAGAACATTATTGCAATCTCATTAATTCCTTCAAAAGGAGAAAATACCAAGCAGCACTGGGCTACTTAGAATAGCACAAAAATAACTGAAGGGAAGGATGCAATAATTAAATAGCAAGTGACTAGAACTTGAAGCCAGACAAATTCAGCTAGACCTAAGACACACTTTCTAAATAATGACCACAAGTAATGATGAAAGCAAGTCTTTGAGGCAATTGCTACATTCTCCATTTTGACCTGTTGTCAAATTAGAATCCTGGAAGGCTTAGATAAGTCAGAAAATTTTTAGGCTCTGTAAAAATGCCATGTGCATAAGATGATCCAATATGCTTCTCTACCTAACAAATGAGTTTTATAAGCAAGTCCCTTTCATGACTCCAGGAGCTCTGCTATTTATAGAGACAAAATTCAGTGTTATGATACCAATATTTTAGAGAATTGCTCAGTTTATAAGCTGTTGTAGTTGCCAACATAAATGTGTAAGCCACTTCAGATTTCTAGTTTTGTAGTTAATACTGCTGTCCTTTGGGTTTAGGAGGACAATTTCTATGGACAAGGATGATTGAATCCTTTTCTGTGGAGCATCTATACATGTGATGCTGGCTGGTAAGTTCCAGTTTAGGAACAACATGCCAATTATCTATTTGTTATCAGGAGAAATTGATGTCAGATAATGATTTCTGATTTTGTTTGTTTGCTTTGAAGAATATTATAGAAAAGCTTTGAAAGCACTGAAAGAAGAAAATGACGGGCTGGTTGAGAAGCACATGAAATTAAGTACAGAACAGGCCCCTGAGGTATTCCTTCTGCCTTTTTTAAAAGTGCTTCCTGCATCATAGTTCGAATTAGTGAACTCTGCATTAATAATTATCTTAACTTGAATTAAGTCTTGGAACTTTTGTAGTAAATTGGGAGTAAATCCTGTTAATCTTGTTACTAAACATGGCATTGCTTATTGTTATACACACATGTACCTTTTTTTTTTTTTAAATCAGACTAACAATGAGTAGATGTGAGGGCAGTTCACAAACGAAGTATGGGAAACTGGGGCACCATGTACTGAAATGACTTGTTCAAGGACATGTCACTTTTGCTGTGACCTTGATTTTGACGTTTGCATAGACTTCAAAAAACAATAACACACTAAGAGATTGTCTGCATGGAAATATACATCAATTTGGGAAAAAAGAAAGTTGTTTTGTACTTGTACAACATTTTTTAAATGTCAAAATACTACAGTAAAGTTCAGGCTTATTGATATACAGATTTTTTTGCCATCTCTGTGATTTGCAAACATTTACAAAGTACTTATGATGACAACTTTTTACACTCACAAAATATAAAGCATACTTCAGTACAAACCACTGGTTGGGCCTATTAGGTATTTAAATTCCCTGACTTTAGTGCTGGAATTTTCAGTCATGTAAGAACATAATCCAAAGGACTGTGTTTAAGGTGATCCACAGGGGTATCTTCCCTCCCAGTTGTTCCTTTCTTCTTGCTGACATCAATAATTAAATTGTAGCCTTGGATCATTAGCATAGGCCTCTACATGTTGAAGTCACTTGTCAGTACTTCATCGGTACTGCCTCATTTAGGATTTTGTTTGGGTTTTTTAATAGCTAAAGGTTTGATTTCCTGAAAACAGGAAGATTTGAGCAGTAGTGGGAACATGCAACTTGTTAGGCAAAACCAAAATGTCCTATTTTAATATGGGAAATTGTAAAATATTGGTAAATTGCTTGACATATAAACTGCACTAGGCAGAAAGATGGAGAAGAAACAGCTAGTCTTGTGAACTAAATCCTCTCGTAATCCTTCAGGAGATGCTACAGTGTGGATGTTTCTTAATTACTTCCTGCTAAACAGCAGAAGGTTCTTCTTTATAGTGTACAGCACTGTCAAAGTCCTGTTTTCAGATGAAGTAATCTTAATTTGTGTTTTCTCAGAATGCTGTAAGATACTTAAACAAACACAGTCGCAGAGAAATTCAAGAGAATGAATGGTTAAAAGAAGAGGTAAGAGGACCACTTGCATACAGTTTATCATGGGAGTTCAGGTTTGAAATACCATTGCCTACAGTAATAACTGCTTCCAGTGATGGGCCTCAGAAGACTTTCCTAGGAAGAGGAAAGCAGTTTTCCTGTAATTGATCTGT
Organism: Pterocles gutturalis; assembly: GCF_000699245.1. Classification (NCBI taxonomy): domain Eukaryota; kingdom Metazoa; phylum Chordata; class Aves; order Pterocliformes; family Pteroclidae; genus Pterocles; species Pterocles gutturalis. Next base: position 83,002 of record NW_010097817.1, on the reverse strand, counting down.
AATCCTGGGTAGCAAACAGAGTATGTGGTGAATAAAGCTGAAAGGTGAACATCTGCTTTCACAAATGAAGGACCTCCCTTTTCTTGCCCCAGTTATATGAAGGACTACAACACTCTGTACAATTAAGTATTTATATCTGTGGAGACTGGGATACTATATAGTGTAAAGACTCGACCATGTCAGTGTCTGAAGAGTGTAGTTTTGAACTGCATTAAAGTTCTAATGCTGCTGTTTGGCAGAAAATAGATATGGATGTTTGAAACATTTTTGAAAAGAAGACTTGAGACAGCTTTAAATGGGAGATGATATAAAGAAACCCTGTAGATTAGTACACTGAAGAGAGAAAAATCAAAATAATATATAGTTGTAATGGGTTACTTGGTAGCTTTTATACTGTCCTTTAATGGCAATTTAGAGTTATATGCTAGATAGTTGTAACTTTTCTTGTCAAGAAACATCTTTGTGAGCCAAATTTAGGAAACTGATTTTTCCACACTGAAAGTTTGATTGTGTTTGTTCCAATCAATACAGATTCTTTGCTGTGATCAAATCTAAGGAAGAGATTGGAGGGAGGAAATACCCTTCCCCACCTTTACAATCTCACAGTTTAGAACTGAGAAAGATTTTTTTTGGAAATTAATAAATGAACTTATTTTTTTTTTCAGTGCCACATCAACAAACCTGACAGAGATTTCTGCATTTTACTTGCTAGTTTAAGATACTTGCCAGTATGCAGGGATACAGCTTTTCTTCTTCCCCTTAATGAGCTCTGAGCCTACATCTTTTGACTTTCCAGGGAGGGTGTCCAAACCACAGCTTCTAAGGCAATGAGGTAGGGGTCAATAGGAGAGAATTAATGCTTTAAACTGTATAAACGATCAGGAGCTCGAATCTATACATCCTATCACCAAATGAGTACAAATTACCTTCCCTTTTCCCCATCTCACTGAACACTTACAGATTTTACACACGAGGCAATATCAACAGGGGAGATCCACTTTTATGTCCTGACAGGCCTTCTCCTGAGAGTCGAGGGGTGTGGGTTTCTTTCCTCTTAACTGGAAGTTTCTTATGTTACGAATTAGTTTCTTATGTTACAAATTAGTGCTTTGAATTATTGTGGAAAAGAAAACTATTATCACTAGCTTCTCCAGTCCTCTGAATTAACCCATTCATTTTCTCCATTTTTCTTATACAGATTAATTTTTTTTTTCAGACTAATGCTTATATGTAGCTGACAGGCTCTTCCAATATTTTCTTTTAGGAAGATAAACCAAAAATTTCCATTTTCTCCTAGTTAAGAATTTATATTTTTTTCAGTTTGGCTGCTGAACTGAAAAATGACCAAAACAACCCTAAACTAGTTACCTCCAAATTTGAACAGATTTGGAGACTTCAGTCACATTTTTCCATGGTTACTATGTCACACCAAGATGGTGCAAAGCTGCATTACCTCATCGTGCCAAGCCACATCCTGTTGCATGTTAATGTCCTGCCATTTTCAGCTTTTTTAATCCCTGGGAGAAATGGGAACTAGTTTTTGACTGCAAATTTGGATGATTATAGCTGAGTTGATTTGGCTTTGGTGAGAACAGATGCATTCAGAACACTAGGTACTGTTTCTAAACATGTGCATATGGCTAAGATTTCTGGGAAAGTATCTGTCCCATAGTATATTCCACTTCCCAGTGAAGGGGTAAGAGCTTGCTTGTACTTCAGAAAAAGTGAGAAGAATTGTGGGAAGTGAATAACTGGTATCCTCTGGTTAATATAACTTCATGGCAATAAGGGGTGATTACCAGCCCAAAAAAAGGGAGAACTTGGGGTTTAACCAGTGCTGTGGCTAACTTGGACTGAAAGCTTCACGAATTCTGGGTAAGAAGATTTTGTGTACAGGCAGGAATTAGAAAAGCAACACTTGCTGAGCAAGAGCCTGAATTTAACTCTGCAAAGAAGGTTTTTATCTCTGAAAGCAAAAAAGAAAAATCCAGACCTTCTGTCTATCAGACCTGTTTGGCTACAGGAGAAGGTCCTGCTATCAAGGCTGCATAGCCCAAATTGGCTGTGATTGACAGTGTTGTGCCAGTAAAGGGTTCTAAAAAAGGTGTAAAAGAACCAAAAGGCCTTCCCTTTGCTTGAAAATGTGTCACTATGTTTCTCCACCAGATGCATAGTCTCGCTGACACACCTGCATTCTTTCTAGGTATGTGCTATTAAGATAGTTACCATGAAAGCTTTCCAAAATGGGTATAGTCTTTCTAAGCTGATACTTTTTTTTTTTTTCCCCCTTTCTAATTGGCAAAAAGGTTAAGATGTACCAAAAGGAAGTAAGTGATTTGAAAGCCTCTGTTCAGCTCCTGGAAGAAGAAAATATCTATTTAGTGACAAAACTCATTGATAGCAGACTTCAGAATCTGAGAGTACCCAGGTAAAATGATGCATTTACAGACTCAAAAGTGATTTTTTTTAATTATTATTCTTTTATTTTTTTAAGGATAATGCCTTCTCCTGTCTCTAGAGCTATGTGGGCTCTCCCACAGCAAAGCTAAGGTAGTTTCCCAGTTAAGAGGAGGCAGGATTTGACTGAATATATGTGGGACTTGTATCTCTGAAGGATGGCAGTGACATTGTAACCTCCTAAATACCAAAATTCAGGGAAGAAATTGGGTTCTTTAATAGTCTTAAGAGCCAGCAACACTCACTTTCTTTCAATGGGGATACCATTGGGGCTTGGAAATTGTTTCTTTCTGTTGCAATTGCCTCAGACTCAGCTTCTCAGACCAAATGCTGAGTGATAGATTTTTCTTTTATTGTTGGCAAAATGTTTAAGGATGTGAAGATTAATATGCAAACATATGGAGTTTTGCAATCTCAAGCGAAACAGATGACCTGGTACAGAGTAAGGAAGAGGCCTTGGGATAGGTCTGTCTGTACAGGTATCTATAGTATTAATTTATTTTGTATTGAAATGATTTAACTTGTTCCCTAGAGAAAGATTAATTTAGCTGCAAAATATCAACAATAAAGGTATCAAAAGCCCAGTGTAACAAACAGAATGATTCATCTTCATTTTCCAGTCCCAGCTCAGTGATTTCAGCCATATTGCATACAAAAGTTCCAAGTCTTAAGAACTGACCGTTTTTCTCTTCAAAATTTGGACTGCTTTTAAGTGAGAGCTGCCAGCTGTGGTTTGGATCTTGGACTGACTGGAGACTATAGCATTTGTTTTCTTTTAGTCTCATGGACATAGTTGAACTTAGGCGCTAAGAATAAACAAGAGCAGCAAAAATTCAGACTTCTAATATGAGTTTCACTTTATTTTTTTAATTTCTTAGGCATTTGTTTCTTACCCAAGCAGCTGGCTTGCGAGATGAATTTCCTAAGGGTGAAATGAAAGAAACAGAGTATAGAGAGGATGCAGGTAATGCACATGCCAGCAGCTTATAAGAATTGACAATGTTTAAATACTTTTTATTTCTTAAGTTTTTTTATCAAACTGCTTGTTTTACGTGGTGAACACTTAATTTCCTACTTAATTGCAGCCACCACAGTGATGATAGACTGTTGTTTGCGTTAAAAGACAAAACCACAATCTACCTGTAATACAGTTTTAAAATTGAAATTGGTGTTTAGACTGTATGAGTAGAAGGAAGAGGGGGAAAAAAAGGACAAAATTAAATCAAAGAGGTAAGTTCCAAAAACTGAAGCCATACAGTTATGAATACATGAGGAAGTCTGTTGAAGTGCTGATCCGTTCCAGCTGTAGGCAGGCCTTTCTGGAACCATCAGCAAACATGTTGACTAAGACTTCTGAATTAGATACATGTTCACTTTGAACAGTTCGGCTTATTACCTTTGCTAGACCTTTACAATAGTTACTGGGAGGAGCAGCTTTTGTTCCAATAAGCTGGGGTCAATCACTGTCCCAGGCAAACCTATAACTTGGCAGTCCGTGTCCAGAACTGTCTGTCATCCTGAGATTTGTCAGTTGCAAATGTGAGCTCTAGACTAGCAGTGTTTCAGGAACTTATATATAAATGTGCATACAGAGATACATACATGGATACAGAAAAAAATTATACTTTTTTTTGCTGCCTTTCCTATTTTTTTAGGATTTAAGTTGAACTGATAAAAGCTCATTTTTTCCCCTGCCCCGTCCCACAGACCCGTTACTTCTATCTTCCAATCAATTTCAGTCTGTGATCTTGATCAGAAATTGTGAACAGAAATAAACACAGGAAAATCAATTAGCAAAATCAACATTTGGCTTGGACTGCCAATTAAAAATCCTACCAAGCTGTTCTTTACATCGCAGTGGCCAAGCCGCATTAAAGATTGCAGGCAATGCTTATATCAGGTCCTGATTCTGATCTTTATAAAGCTTAACAATTACATACCCGTGACTGTTCTTCTTTTTAAAAAGCAAAGACAGATGGAGATGAAAGCCTCAGAAGTGCCATAGTCCCTTGTCAGGAAAAAAAAGCCTTTCCAAAAACTCAGTCTAAAGCGGAGAATGAGAAGCCTCAAGACAGTGATGAGGAGCTGTGGGAAAAGTCCTTCACTCCAACTCTTGGTAGCTTGTTGTATGAAGATGAAAAAGATTTCCAGGTATGAGTTGAAGTAATTGGGTCTTTCACTCACACAAACATATTTCACTATGGAGCGTGAGCTACTACCAGGAGTGTTCTGTTCCCAGCGGTGTTATGGCAGAAAAAAACTCCAATGGTTAGGACACGTGCTGTCCTTCAGATGCTGGGCCAAAAGAAGATAGGTGCTGTCATACAGGCCTGCCTCTCGTGGATATTTTGGATGCCTCAGGGCATTTCTGATAGCATGAGACACGTTGTTTTGGCAATTGATAAGGTGTCATAAGAATCGGCATATGTGAATGTCAGGATGAAACTCCCCCTAGAAAGAATTCCTTATGTCACCTAGTGACAGTTTTCTATGGTACTGCACAGACTTGTTTGCTTGGATGCTGGTCCTTTATAATTTATGTTACATAGCAGTATTAAAGGATCAACAAGTAATATATTCCCTCAACAGAAAGCCAAGATGAAGGTATTCCTGTGTACAAAATACAGGGGCTGAGAAAGTAAAAATGTAAATAGGCAGAGTTTGCGTGGTTCTCGACAGAGGCAGTGGCACCTGCTTCAGGAGATACTTGATCTTAGGTTGCAAAAAGATATTTCCTGAGTGCTTTTGATACTACGCTCTTGAGTTACAAAAACTTGAATAAATTTCTAAATAAATGAATTGCTCTTGAAAAATATATTGCTCTACATCACCAATTTCTACTGCAAATTAAGGAAGATGATACAGATGTGGTGCAGACTGCAGGGCTTGCTGTGTGAAGATACTTCTCTATAATATTTCTTTTTACTCTTGAGTATTCTGTTCAAACATACTCAATGAAGAGTTTAAAAAAAAACAAACACCAACAACTCTTTTCTAGAAAATTGTCATCAGTTTAATACCCTGCAACTCGTGCTCAGAGAAATCATCCTGTTGCCTTGATCAGAGACTAACTTAAGGAGGGGTTCTGAAGAGTCAGTACACAGAAAAGCTGAACATTTAACAACAAAAAATCTGTCCAGGTGTTTGTTTCCTTGCAGCTGTTGCTTTGGGAGAGCAGCACTAGCTTTACTTCTTTCTTCTGCCGTTAGCACTGCAGAGCCCACCCCACTGAGGGACACAGGTGCTGCTGACATTCTTGTACTTTATAACAACAAGGGGATAATCACAAACAGTGGAGTTGCATTGGCAACTGTTATGAAAGGATTTACTGAACAGAGGTGATTCAAGAGGATGCACAGTAGGGTTCCTTCTTCCCTCTCCCTGGCCTTTGCTGTCTGGTGCTGCTCCTGCCCTTAGGGAAACTGTAGTGCACACTGGCCTTTTCTGTAGGTGATTCACTTCACTAACTCAGCAGAAAAGCTTGCCTTTTTTTGTCCTCCTGAATTAGTTTCCTGTTGGGTTAGTCAACCAAATTGCCTCAGAAGTTTGGAGAAGATCAGAGCTAGCACAGGCATGGTGGAAGCATATGGCTAGACTTGGACCTTTCTCTTTTGGCAGTAGGGAGCTGTTGGATTAGTTGAATTATTCTCACAGAACTGAACTTGGGAGCAGAATTCGGTTTGTAGAGAAAGTGTTAAAGGTGAAAACACACAGGAAAAGAAGAGGGCAGTAGGGCTGCAGCCTCCTAAAATGAGCTGGCTTGTAAACACCGACATTACCAAACAGCAACCCCAGGGCAGCATCTTTGCAGTTGATTATAAAAAAGCAAGTTGCTGGGGTTTTTTTTTGAGGAACAGCTGTTTTCTATGTAATTGCAGAAGAATAATATTCTTTCTTCTTAAGGAATACTCAAAACTGGGTCCTCTGGAGACAACACTCATGTGTGTGGTTGGAAGAGCCATGCCTATTCATAAAGAACCGAAAGAAATGCCAAGCAGGAGCCACTTAGAAGATGGCATTGGCCAATCAGACAGGCACATCACAGCTCGGATGATCAAGGCCTTAACTAAAGAAAAGGTTGGTTAGAAACAGAGAAGCTATGCTGTTAACATAGACATGTAACATTCTCCGTTCATTAAACATTTGCTCTGTTCTTCAAGGAGTGTGTGGCACTGGGCTTTGTGGAAACTAATTTTGAGTGTCTGAATCGTGATTTACACATGTCAGTTTAATGAAAGGTATGTCTGCGTGCAGATGGCTAATTGAAAGGTTGCTTTCCTTACCACTGTGAGAACTCCTGTGCACTTTTTGGGCTTCTCAGTCCACATAGCTGCACATATATTTAATAAAAGATTCAATTAATATTTAGTTTTTGTGGTCCCTACCTGAACTCTGTCAAAGGTGGAATCCCCTGTTGATCAGACACTGAATGAGTAAACGCAGGCTGCCATAAAATGTAGAACTGTTACAAAACACTTAATACTCTGCTAAAGGAGAATCTAATTTATCCAAGCATAATTCAACTATAGCTAGAAATGGAATGTTTGAATGCATTTTATCTGTCTCCATAAAGCCCCTACTTAAATATATTGAAATAACGAAAAACTAATTGAAAAAAATTAAAAAACAGAGCATAAAAATAATCTTTTTTTTTTTT
>NW_010097817.1:70122-75869 GCF_000699245.1 Pterocles gutturalis | reverse complement strand
TTTTTTTAGAATGTGCCAAATATGTTGTGTAACCCAGTATCTTTGGTTTGTGGCTACTCTTTATGAACATTTATCTTAACGCATTGATTCAGTGGGGTTTTTTTCCACTTTCACTGCACATCCTGGACACCATACCAGGCAGACACAATATAGTTGCTTCCCCACAGATACAAGCAGGCTCCAGACCTGTGCATTTCCTATTTAGAAACTTGTGAAAGCATTGAATAATCTGATTTACACCCTTGACAGTTTGGTATTTTAAAAAGCTTTATTCCAAGCATTTTGAACAACCTGTATCTCTGCAATGTCTCAGCTTATCCTGTACTTCACCACAAACATTTTTCATTTTTCGAGTGCGCTCAGATATTCCTACCCAGCAGGCATCTCCTTGAGTTGTAGGTGAGTCGATCTGTTCCCTGGGCTCCACTGGCTGCTCCTCAGAAACCAGGCTCACAAGCAGACACCTAAAGGTAGGAGCCTTAATCTCAGACTGAATCTCACTTGCATTGCCATGTAGTAAAGTTCAGTGAGTTCAGACGTGTCCCTCCTGTAACCCAACAGTTACTGCAAAGAGTGAGGTGACTCCTAGTGCTCGAGTGTCGAGAGAACGGGGATCCGTACTTGTGAGGTGGTGATGTTTTCAGCACAACAGGAGCCTCCCCTTGGCTACGTTGGCTTTCTTTGAGTGAAGTGCAAGCCCCGCGAAATAGCTTACTTGAAAGAGAGATTAGTTATGCTCAGTGACTAGTTCAGCTTTTTGTTTAGCCACAGAATTAAAATATGGCTTATGCTGAACAGCTTTTCAGTTACAGAAAGGCCTCTCCTTCCCACCGCTCCCCAAAGGCTATTTACGTTTTCTGCTGATGTCAATGTAGGGCTTGTCTCTAGGCTTCCCTTTGCGCGTGCCCATAATGCATACCACCATGGGTAGGATACGTGGCAGGACACCACGGAAAAAAGAAACTTCGCCTCTTCAAGTCACTGTTTAGCCTTTTACCATAAATGCCTGTGTTGGGTGAGAGGGAGTTAAAAAGAAATATGAAACATGCTAATTAGGGTACAGGCCACAGGCAGCCTGTGCAAGCCAGAAGCAACAGCCTGGAGCAAAACGTATTTAGTGAAGTGTCCCAAATCCCCCTGATTTCTATAGGATTAGCATTAAGACCAGTGAGAGGCTTTTATATGGAGAAAGCTAGGTTCTCCAGCAAATGAGGCATCTGGATTTGATAATTTTGTTACTGGCAAAATCTCTCAGAAATAAGCAACATGTTGTAAAACAGAGAGCTGATCAGCCAGCACGGCCAGTGCTTCCAATCTTACTGAAACAACTGGAGTCAGGGTTCACTGCTCCAGAGAGGACAAAACTTACAGGAATTGTCCTTAAATTCCCAGCATTTTGAAAAACCTTTTCTTTACTGTGCTTCTGTCACGCAAGACAACTATAGGACACGAGTTATGCTACAAGATGTAGAAAAATGGCTGTGTGTCCCCACAGCTATAATCCAAGCAAAGCCTCGGTTGAGCTGGAGTTACATGTATTTAACTGGTACACAACTTGCAGTTTCAACAGGAAAAAGAACCTCACAAGTGTTCACTGGAAATTCACAGTTAAAGAAATAGGAGCATCACCCAAGTTGCACATAAGCGTGTGGTAATAAAAGCCATTTTAACAGAACCAAAGGCCGTGTGCTGGAACAGAGAAAGATCAAACCATCAAATGCCTAAAAAGCACACGAGTGGGATGGGGTGTACGGCTAGCCTGTATCCGCTGAAGTGATACAAGCAGCTGCTTACCTCAGCACACTGCTGGTTTGAACCCTCTCTGAGCAACCTCCGTGGAGAGTGAAGCAACTGGATTACAGCACTTTATAGCCGGGCTGAGCCTGAGCTGCAGGGAATGTAGGTTACTTAACTTTTGGTCTGGTTTTTGAGAGGTTTGCAGCCGTGGCTGTAGCTAGGTTATATAACAAGGCGATCTTTCCACAGGTTCAGACCTGTGTGTTTTTGGGAAATGAGGGTAGGAGACTTGTTCTGCAGCATTTGTTCTTGTTTGGCTGCTTTCTGAGAGTGAAGTTATTAAACACTCCGCTTCTCTGGGCTAAAAGGAATTTGCCAGAATAAGGTCAAGGCAGAAGCTAATGGACCGGAACATTACACTGTAGTGACAGGTGAGGAACAGAGAATCTAATGGTATCAGTGTCTTAAGCCACTGATGTTTTGCAGCTGGATGTTTCTCTGAAAAACTTTCCCTTGGATTTTGAGTCCACGGTAGAAGTAAGGATGTTTGTCTGTAATATTACACTTCAGAGCTCGTGTTCTGCAAACTACCCCAAGCAGTATGTTGTTTTAGGACACGACACGTTAACAACATGCCAACAGCTGTTCCCGGATGTGGCCCATCGAAGATCTCCACTGAGCCATGGAAGACTGGGATTTGACATGGTGCTGGATCTTTTCCTCAGTTCTAGCGATTAAAATGCAGCAAGAGGCTAAAACCATATCAAATAATGCTCTGCTAGAAAAACAGTACTTGGGCAGTTGCTGCAGCTGGCAGGGGGCATTTCAGCAGTTACCCCAGTGAACAAAGCGGAGACCCATGTTATGAAAATAAACCCGAGACCCCAGCTCTCCTCGTGTACCGCAGCTGCAGGACATCCAGAGCAACATGCTTGCATCCAGCACATCTTCAGTGTACCATTATCGGCTCAAACACCAGACCCTTTAAGGAAGTTGGCTGGTTGTTCCACAGGTTTTTGATCTTTGCCTCAGGAAATTTCATCAGCAGAGAAGGAAGAAAAGAAATAAGAAATGTGTTTTGCTCAACTCATAGACTGATTTTGTTATCTTGGGCACATCATCTCCCACAAGTGGCATGGCTATAGCATGTACTCAGCCCTCAGATCCGCATGGGTGCCAGCACTGTTACACCTTCAGGGGAACCTGCTCAGGGTTCTCTCCTCCTCCTTCATCTCCTGCTCCAGCAAGGACTTAGCACACTGATAACCCAAGCCCCTTCATTCTCTAGTTGGAACATGGAAAACACCTGTCACTCTCAGATTTTTCCTGTTGAGCAAATTTAGCAAAAGATGTCAAGACCTTCTGCTCTCCCCCCACAGTATGTGAGAGCTGCAAAGGTCAAGTCAACAGATTGCCAACAGGCCAAGGAGAAAGCTCTCATTTAGTTTACATATGCTCCCATTAATGTTGTTTTTTTCTTCTGTATACAGCACATTTCTTCACAACCCTTCACATTATCTTGTCAATCTTCCACTCCCATCAGCATTTCCTATCTTTCCCAGTAGTTCTGGCACCTAATTCTCACTTTTCTGCCACAATCTTTTATCTCAATTATGTCATGGCCTTCACATTGCAATTCATTTATGTTGGTACAGGATTGATCCCAGGCTCTGCAAACAGGCATTTTGTGTCTAATAAAAAATGCAGGGTTTTACCCTGTCCCTTCTTGCTGAAGGGGTCTGTGGCAGCTGGTGGAGTCTGTGACTTACTCCAGTAGCTGGTTGAATGGACCATCTGATGTCACATAAAAACAGTTTTTAAACATTTCCTGAGGTAATGTCACTGTGAATTTATTGCATATAACACTTCAGTTTCATTTGTGACTTTGAAACAAAGAACAGAAGCAGCAAAATAATTTAGATTTGTCTTCAAATGAAGATTCTACATTGGGGCCACATGAAGTTATTCACTGTTCAGGTTCTTCTTTGGGGAGGAGTAATTCTCTCAAAAGGTAAATCCAGTTGTTTTAATTATATAATTCTCTGATGAAAATATATTGTGATGCTGCTGACACACACATTTCCTTCACAAAGCTTTAAGAGGAACCGCAGTCCTCTAACAAAGTACAATCTCCTCTGCTGCTTGCTAGGAGCAGGCAGCCTTCCTAGACAGCATTTGCTCTTCTAGATTAAACAGCCTTTCAACTCAGTTTTGAGAAGCAGCAGCTTTTCACAACCCCCCATTATTGAAAATGGCCCGTGATTCAAAAGAAACATGTCTAGGAGCTGTGCTTTTTAAATTAAGCTGCAATGGAGTGTTATTCCAGCAATACTGACAGCAAACATACTTATTAGGGACAAAGTAAATGGGAAAATAATCCTCAGGAAAATTCTCCAGCCCATTCGTCTCTGAAGAGTAAACCAAAAGCAACGTTTATTAGCAAGGCCTCCAAGAGGAAAGCTTAACTCACACCACAGCTGTGTTAAAGAACACAGAGCAACTATGAGCAAGCATTAAAGGATAACATGAAGAATTTGTCAGTGCTGCAGAAGAGGTGTTTTTGTTTTCTTGGGGACTTTAGCACCTGCACAATTTGCAACCTCAGGTCCACAGCCCCACAAAGGGAGTCCAAGGGATCAAAAAGATCTAAGAAAGCAGATTTATCCTCACTCAGCAGCCTCAAAACAGAGATTGAAACCACTGGGCAGAGAGCATCACAGACCTAAAAAGATGACAAGGTTGGTGTCTGTTTTCATCATAACCCTGCACCCTGGGCTGTGGAGGAAGAAGAGGAAGGGGAAGGTCTACCGTAATCTGCCATCCAGGATTTGGACTGTGTTTCAGAACAATCTGTACCCTGGTAGCTACAGGACACAAATGGGCACCTGTTTACCATCTGGCCCCTAATCCAGACAACTCACAGTTCGCTTGCACTCAACTATCAAAAAACTAAGAAGAAGTTCTCTGGCGGTAGACCCCCTCACTGAAAGCCTCATTGGGAGGAAGGTAAAGATTTAAGTAAACTGTGTATGAAACTCCCCAGATCTGGGCATGTGCATGACATACTCTAACAGGTTCAGGTTTGTTTAATTCATGCTTTTAGAAACAAATTTAAATCTGCTCTGCTGTACTGATCATTTTAGGACATACATCCTTGAGGACAAGCCTCAGGTAGTTGTGAAGAGGGAAGTTACATTTATATCACAAGCCCCAGTGATGAAAAGTAGTGTCTAACACAGCCAATGGTCTGAGCAAGCTGTTGAAAGCTTCACCAGCACCATTAACAGCTGCTGCAAGATCAGGGAAGATAATTCTTTTGGCATATTTATACTTCTTGCTCAGTTATAAACAGCACATGTTGATTGCCATGAATATTTTGAAAAGCTAGAAGATCGTGAAATATCACATTAAGTAAGTAATCCAGCTCCTTAATGAGACAACTCATTATCATGGAACTAAGGCTGTCTACAGCAGCACCGGGAGGATGGTGTGTAGATCGTGTCATCCACAGATCCACAGTGCTGCTCTTCCTGTAATACAATATGCACATATGAAATACATTTGGTATTTTATTTAGTAAACAAAGCAATTATCAGTGCACATTTTAAGCAGCAAAAAAGAAAAGAAGCACCTCAGACTTTCATACCGTAACAAAAGTTCTGTGGAAGCTGCATTTTATTTGAAAATCCACCCATTTTTGCTAACATACATTTTAATATTTTAAACAAAAATAGAATCTGCAGAGACAATGCAGCAAGTATGCTTAATTCATGTACAGAATTGCTTTCAGATCAGTGACTATCCTTCTGAAGGCCCCACTCCACCCAAAAGGTATGATGTATTTACACAAAGCACCGATCAACAGTGCAACTTTAATTCTTCGTTAACTAAATACCCACTAGACATATGTAAGGAAACTACTTCCCCTTTTTTACTTTTAAAAGGTACATGATCATAAACATGGCACGAGCCAAATGAAAAGGCTTCCCCCCCCAACACACACCACCTCA
>NW_010097817.1:35248-70091 GCF_000699245.1 Pterocles gutturalis | reverse complement strand
AAAGGCTGCCCCCCCCAACCCCCCCCCCCTCATTTTTTTTTTTTTTTTTTTTTACAGAAAAGAAGGAAAGTCTTAAAGTGAAAGCAATTCCTCACATTCATTTTGGAAAGGCCTTGTCAAATGTAAAAAATAGTGACATGCCAAGCACAAAGCAATAAAGTTCCTTCCCAATGCACTAATGCTGAATTAAAAATGTAGTGCTTCTTCTAGTCAGTTAACTGTTCCCTTGCAAAATCCTAGGCACAGAATTGACTATAAGGATTAATGCATTTTACAGCTCTTCCCTAATTCCCATATATACTGAGAATTCATTAGATTCAGACCTTTAAAATATTTAGTGCTCTGTATGTCAGCTGAAAAGCATTCTGAATCAGATTCATTCTTTGTGGATAAAAATCAGACATACTGTATACATCCATACTCATTTTCATAAGGAGTTTTTTTGATACAATATTAATGTTAAATTGATAATCATAAATAAATACAAACAATAATACATAAGGAATGTCTACTGCAAACTAAATATATAATTTTTTAAAAAAAGTTAATTTCCATTACTGCTGTGCCTACATTTGTGAGGACTGAAGAAAAGGTAACTGCAGAATTAAGAGTTAGGATTTGACCCTCCCCTGCCCAAAGTCGTGTTTCAAGTTACGGTAAAGGACACATCTCCGCTCCAGACATCATTTCCAAACACCAATCTCAATTTCCAGAATAAAGGCTTCTCTTTGTGTGTTCTCGATTATGGATAGTATTAGAAGCTGAAAGTACTGACGTGTTAGTCACCAGGACAAAAAATAGACCTTAGTCTTAATTCATGGCAATTCTTGGCTTTTATCGTATATTGATGTTTTCTTATGGAGTTGTCCCAGGTTCCTTCATTGCTCTTCATCATTTCACTGCATCATTTAATGGAAGAGGAGAGTTTGAGAGACTGAAGTTCATTTTCTCCTGGAAGTGTGGGTTCACTGGTGAGCACATCTTTTTGGAAACGTTCCTTTCTCTTCCATCTAACACAGTTACATAAACTGAATCTGGAAAGATTAAAAACCCTCATGTTAACATCCAACAGAAGTAGGACTTCACTATAAACCTGTGTTTTCTTCAAAAATTTCCATTCTTCAAATGCATAAGCTATCCCAAGTTCTGAAGTTTCAAACAGAAATAAAAAAATTACAAAATCAGGGCCAGAAAACAACAAAAAGCCATCAGGATGTTTTCCCAACTACACCAGCCATAGGAACATCTCTTTGCATTAAGCTGGTTTGTCCGACAATAAAAACACCCTATTTATCCATGCGATATTGTCACCAGTGACAGCGTAACACAGATCAACATCATTATGAAGAGAGAACTCAAGGTCACTTTTCACGCTGAACCAGAGGAACTACACAACGAAAGCAGAATGCTGGGTGCAGTAAGACCTACTCTTTCTTTACACTATGTGTTCTTGATTTTTTTCATATTTTCATTCATCTTAATTTCCACCTGCCCTTAACTGATAAACTCCAGTGCACATCTGTACCAAAATTTAATCCTTGCACACATGAAACCGAGTACCCTCCTTCTGCAGAAAGTGAATGAACCCTGAATGATCTGGGGAAGTGCATGAGCAGACTGCCAGCAGCAGTCAGGTGTTTGCTGCTACCCACAAGCCCTACACATTTTCCTGATGAAATGGTAAATGCCAGGGAGTACCTTCTCCCCAGCAGCCACAAAGCACCCTGTGTGCTGGCTCTTGCCGTTCAGAGGGGAATTTAAACTGCTGCAGTCAAGTATAATGAGTTTCCAAGTCACTTCCACAGTGCTTCCAACTCAACATGACTTGTTTTTATTTTCTTCAGAAACAAGTTCTAGTCATGTTAATAAAACTGGAATTGGAACTTTAATTTTGTTCTGTATCACAAAAACCAGCATCTCCCCAGAATAATGGACAATACCTAAGTTGTTCTACAAGAAATCCTGGAGAGAGAGCTCTGCAAAGGGATCCTTTCCTGAGGCTCTGTGAGGACTCTGACTGGAAGGGCTGGATGCTGCAGACAGCTAGTAGGAAAGACGACAGAGAAAGGGAAAGAAAAGAAAAAAAGGTCTCAGAATGACAGAATATGAAAGCTGAACGTGTAATGAAAGGACAAGGGGAGGTTAAGAGGCAAAACTTGGCAGAAATCAACCATTAAACAAGGTGTTTGGTCATATGGAAAACAGAAAGCCTCTTCAGTGGTTGGTGTAATGCAGAAACAAGCTGGACATAACCCTGCAAGAAAGGAAACTTCAATTGGCATTCGCCAAATAAGCAGATAACCTCGCACTTTCGCAGTGGCTTTCTCCAAAAGATACAAAACATTGAGCCTGACACTCCTACGAAACAGGTTAGCGCTCTCCCCACTTTATCAGCAAAACTCTGTACTGGCACGGAGAGGTGAGGCTGGGGGTCCGGCCAGAGCATGGCAGCTTTCCAGATGCCTTCTCCAGAAGAGATAGCGCTCGGCATCTTTTCCTCTTAAAATAGGATGCGTATAAAAAGAGGCTGGAGAGCAGATAAATGGCTGAGTCTCACTGTGGGGTCTAGAAGGAGAACATGGGATATATTCTGGGGGTAGGGAAGAAAAATGAGTTTGTCAACTGTTGCTGTTTTAGGTGAGAACTGAAGACTGAGACCAATAGTCTGAAGAGTAACAAAAAAAAAATCACATCCTATAGCCACATATTTAAAGCACCACACTACATATTCAGTGAGATAAAGCACATAAATAACAAGCAGGTAATACTGGCCTTCCAGCTGCTGCGGCTGGAACTGCAGGAGTACCTGCTATTTGTTGACTTTTTCTTTTTTTTTTTAAGCTGTTTTCTTCTTTGTTAGTGCTTTCCCAGTTATAAATGGTACTTTATTAAATCCTACTTGTCTTCCTACCTCGTAGAAGTTGCATGTTTCTGCAGTTACAAACAAGTCAGCTTTCTCCATTTCAGGTTCCATCATTTTAACAGTTTACTCATAATGGAGTCACTAATTGGCAGTGTATACTTGCAAAAAACATCAGATGAAGATGTATTTCCTTTGGAAATACCAAATGCCTGCCAACCCTACACATGACAGGGAACATGCTTATGGGGACTGCTTGCAGAGGTGCCCAGACTGTAAATATTGCCATTGCAAATGTAAATTTTTCACATTAATGTCTATCTCAGGAACCACATGAGGAGAAGACGATCTTTCAGGATCGGTACTCCCTCTCTGGGTTGGAATCTTTATCTCCCTCCCGAAACCCCACTCCCAGGGGGGCACCTGGATCCAGTCCCCATAAACAGACTATGGAAGAGTCATGAGACACAATGGGAAGCGCTTGAGAAGCATTTTCAGGATGTCAGAAGTTCCCCTTTTAAACTTGGTTCTTCCCTTTGGAAAGCCGTAGCTCAACACACCCCACCACTCTCCAGGATTTGAGCCAGACTAAAGTCCAACAGAGCCATACCTTCAGCAAGGCATGCCTGCTGTGACTTGATTTCGTGAGACATTCTTCCTCTTCCTGGCCAAATGGCTTAAGTCACATATTAAAAGTCCTGTTAAATTGAGTTGGCAAATCTCCAACTGATAGAGTCCAAAATAATGTCCCAGTTTGAAAGCAGTGTGGAAGACTGGTAGGTCTACATCTCTGTCATTTGTGTAACATCAACACGTAACCAGAAACAGAGGTGACATTTCAGGAAGCCAGTTCGGGTTTAAATACTGGGAAGAGACTTGACAATGCTGCTTCCCTGGATGCCACAGCCAAATTCAAACAAGACACAGTACCTTACAGTAAATACATATTTTAATGAGATTCCTCTAGTTATTAAAAAGGAGGCCTAAAAAATTGTGGGAAGTATAGTTAGCCAGTTTCCTATGTTGCATCTATGCTTATAAATATATCTGAAAACCAGAACCCACCTGAGCAGTTTCTAAGGAGAAGCATTTAAAACAACAGCACTGGCCACCAGTTTCTCCAGCACTAACACGTCTAGAAACATGGACTTAGCCTCCTCACTGTCCAGTGCTTGTGTGATCTGAAATGCAACGTACTGTGCTGGGTCAGACCCAAAGCTTAGTCTCACCTCCAACAGCAGTCATCACTTCTCGCTGCTTCCAACAAAGACAAACTC
Organism: Pterocles gutturalis; assembly: GCF_000699245.1. Taxonomy (NCBI): domain Eukaryota; kingdom Metazoa; phylum Chordata; class Aves; order Pterocliformes; family Pteroclidae; genus Pterocles; species Pterocles gutturalis. The sequence goes on along the minus strand of NW_010097817.1, from coordinate 65,954 downwards.
CCCGGAGTCCCAGTAACACAGAAGAACCCATCCATCAGCTGTGTGCTGATTCCCATCATTAGCTAGGTGCTGTTTTCTCATTAAACACATCTGTCAAGCTGTTTTAACACACTTTTTAGGATTAACATGCCAAAAGGAGCACCTGTGAAGTCTGTTTTCTGGCATCAGTCTGTCCTGAATTTCATACCCTGTTCTTCCAGTTTCAAAAAAATCCCAACCAAACATCAACAACAAACAAATCCCAGCTTACTCATTTGCACATTTACCTACTCTTCATCGTCACCAGGCGATCACTCCTACTTTTTCTGCACAGTTCAGTGACGTTAACAACTGCGGTGTTATCATTCACGCACATGCTGCTGGCAGTAGGCCAAGTAATTTCTTTATTCTATTTTAAATCTTAAAATTTTCACTACCCAGCTGCTTCCCCTCCTAAGGCTACATCCTTTTGGGGGTAATCAGACCAGAACATGTAACGCTCACAGGCATCCCATTGATTTGTCCGTATTGTACCATTTGATATCAGCCAACACGATCATGGTTTTGGTGGCAGTGAACATTCAAGCACTCCTGTTGTACGTTACAACACTCAGGTGTTACAACGGGTAGTTATATTCCAGTTAACCATACACCATTCAGATCTGCCTTGTCTGAAATACTCTGTGTTTGCAGTACTCAGAACACTCGAAAGAGAGGCAAAACAGGTATGTCTAGAGGTAGGAAAAATGTATTTATTAGGACAAATCCTTAAGAGTACTAAGTTAGAGACACCAGTTTAAATTATAAAGAAGCCAGACAACATTGGGATACCCATTTCACCCGTCTGTGTACAAAGTAGGAGGAGTTCCCAACATGCTACAACTTGGCAATGTAATTTTTTGGCAACTTCATATCTGTCATTATGCTTTCAAGTACCTTCAAGTTTCTTTACTGTAAATAGCAACCAAAATCTATCAGCAGACTAGAGGTGATATAATCTGGTGATTTAAATGTAAATATGAAGAACAATTTGCTTTTTTGGCAGTGATTACATCATGGACAAAACTTGTCCTAGAATAATGGTATCCACATGGGATGGAGGCAGTTTGAACTGGGTGCCTTTTAGACAACCATTCTTTAAGGTTTACTTACCCAAAGATCACATTGCATTTTATTTCTTTATTTTCCTATTTGTATTCCTGACACAACCAAAGCATGAACTAAACCTAAACAGACAAATATGCTCTCAGAAGAGCCTCAAGACTAAGCATACAGTAAATTTAGTGTGATAACATTGCAATCCCCCCCGTGGCTATATGTTAGTAAATGCCATCTCTGCCGTACATTGGGAAGCAGCTCTCGCACGCAGCCTTTGTTCCATTTAAGTTACTTTACTGGTGTCAGACTTTTGAAAACTAAACACCTGCAAGCAATGCAGACTGTGCGGCTCAGGGAAAACCTTCCCGGTCACACAGCAAATGCTGATTCAGAGGCTGTGTTTTCTGTCAAATTAATTCTCTCTCACAGGAGACAAATAGCCGAGCACAATAACTCTAACTCTCCACACCTCACTTGTGACTAATTCCTCTCTCTCCTGTTATGACAGCCAGCTGGGATGCAGCCTAGACCAAGCCCTGCAATGTCCAATGAAGCAGAAAGGCTCACATAACTACTCAGACCTACTTATCTGTTTATCACTGAATTAGCCAGGTCAGCAGACTTATTTTTTTTTTTTTAAAGCAACATTTCAAAATTGATGTTTTGGGAATTTCAGAAAAATAATCCTTGAGGATCCTTTCACTTGTTTTCTATTTAAGGAGTGTCATAAACACATTTTTCCACCTTGAAATAGTATAAAAACCATGTGAAAGACATCGAATCACTTGTCTGAAGTGACGGTGAATGTGCAAAGCAGCTCTTGGAAGTCCAAGAGAAAGTAAATTGAAAACTGCATTTCTAGCTAAAGAAATCTAACAGTGTCCCTTTCAGATAAAGCCTTCTAAAAAAAATTTAAAAGTCTGTTTTAGTGAAGTTAAAAAGAGAGTTCAGACAGAAACTTCCCAGTGACAGAAGCCTGTAAAACAAACAACAGAAGGTACTTATTTAACTCCAATACTGATAAAGTCAGTTCCTTTCAATGTTCAGAGCAGCCCTTCAGCACACTCTTGTATTCCAGTCCGTTAGGTAACGGATCTATGCACAACGTATCACGAGAAGCAGGAAAGCAGGTGATGTAAGGAACGCTCCATTTAACTGACACCCTACTGAACCTGGAAAGGCCAGACAGATTTGTACAGCTGTTGAACACCCTCACTATGCTGTAAATATTGGCTTCTGTGAAAACATAGAGGAATACAAAGAACTTTGGAGAGAATACAATGGTTACAACGAGATGAACGTGCCATGTGCCTCCCACCAAGGGCAGTCAGTGCGAACAACCGGGTTGAAGTTTCACCAAATTTGACGCCACGTTCTTCTCAAACCCATCTATAGCATTCATAGACTTAAAAGGCCACATACACTCTTTGTCCCCTCCAAAATGCAATAATGTAAGCATGCAGCTTACGCTTTAAAAAAGTTTACAGCTACTGCTGGACTTGGTTTAATACTTTTAAGTGTAACAAGTCAAAAAAGATGTAATAGTGCAATCTCACAAAGCCACAGTTGGAGGTAAAGCAGCACGGAGCGCGACCTTTGGGGAAGAAGCCTGTGTTCAGCAAACAGCACAGACATTTACCGTTCTTATCCTTTCACTAAAGGATACCCCTCTTTGCTTCTGTAAAACAAACTTGATGCTGCCAACCCAGACACAAGAAGCTAGGAAATAATCCTTACATGAACCACTGGGCTTGTGCAATACATTTGTCCAACAGAAGAAAATATTCAAATACTTTTAAAGAAACTGATCAAGCTGTAATCTGTTGCCAGCACCAGTTATTTTGAATATACACACCTGTGCTCCCGGTACAGGGCCAAAAGGGTTTGGTGGTCTCATGACTGGCTGGCTGTATATTAAAGTTGGCTGTGTCATTACTGGTATTCCTCCCATCTGTGATGGCTAAAAAAAATCCAGACAACATCAAATCACATATAGCGTTAATACATAGCAAGAATTTAAGGAGAGGAAGGAAAGAATGAAGAGCCTTAGTCATATTTCATATATGCAATCACAAAAGATCTTTTTACAATATTCTGCAAATAAAGGTTACTAGAAAGGAACACGAGAGCCTTTTCAAGGAGTTCTGTCAGTAACAAGTGAGCCCATTTAATCTCTTGCTGCAAAGATCTGAAACGCTAAAATACTTGTGAGAGCACAAGCATTTGTGCTGGTCCTCTTGCTCCCAAAAGTGAGGTCTGGCAGCACTTCCCTGTCTTTGAAAGCCCAAGAACAGTTTTACAGATATCAATGCAAAGCTGACGGAGTTCAAGAAAAATTGAAAACTGAGAACTATACGTACAATTAACGTCAAGTCACTATGCAAAGTCTAAAGTGTTACTGGTGCTCTGGCTGAGCCAAATTAGGAGTTTAACATATATTAATGGTCTTAGAAGTCATGTTTTGTTTATTTTTACATACACACTCATCTCTGGCACTGCTTTTGGCACTCCCCTCAGGCTGGGGTTGATACCCAGCAGCAGTCCTCCTGAAGCAATCCCCATTCCAAGCAGCTTTTCCTTGACTAATCCTGGGACAACTCCTATCATGCCAGTCTGCTCTTTGGGCAATCACATGGTGAACACATCCAAGAAACTGACCCTGATGAAAACACCCTACAAAAAAGTTAAAAATAACTGCTGTCACACTGAATACACGGAAACCAGCAGCCAGGGAATGCCAAGGTACTAATGGAACTGCCTGTCCCAGTATGCCCTCACCAAGGGAAAAACCTGCTGCTAGATGGCCTCTTAGAACCATGGTACCTCCTACTGCAAACACAAGGGTTGTAAAATGGGTCAAGATTTCAGAGATTCCTAGAAGTAAATGTCCTGAGTAAAGTTTGGACAAGCCAGGACAGTTTTCAGGATGAGTTATAAAGCCTACCGGTCATTGTGCAATGGCCCATATCTCACACACCTGCTCAGATGTTGCATGCCCTTGAACAAGTTAACAGCAACTCAGGATATGAGCGCTACAGTTTCCATTTCACATTGGCATCTAAACCCCACGATGAAAGCTGCTTTACAAAACATGCAAGATTAAGAGTTACGGAATGGTCTGGGGTAGAAGGAACCTTAAAGGTCACTGAGTTCTAACCCCCCTGCCATGGGCAGGGACACCTCCCACTAGCCCAGGTTGCTCAAAGCCTCATCCAGCCTGGCCTTGAACCCCTCCAGGGATGGGGCATCCACAGCTTCTCTGGGCAACCTGTTCCCCTGTCAAACCACCCTCGCAGTGAAAAAATTCTTCCTAATACCTAATCTAAATCTGCTCTCTTTCAGCTTATAGCTGTTACCCCTTGTGCTCTCACTACACTCCCTGATAAAGAGTCCTTCCCCATCTCTCCTGTAGCCCCCTTTCAGCACTGGTAGACTGCTATTAGGTCTCCCCGGAGCCTTCTCTTCTCCAGGCTGAACACCCCGAACTCTCTCAGCCTGTCCTCATAGGGGAGGTGCTCCAGCCCTCTGACCATTTTCGTGTCCTCCTCTGGACTGGCTCCAACAGGTCCATGTCCTCCCTGTGCTGAGGACCCCAGAGCTGGATGCAGCACTGCAGGGGGGTCTCACAAGGGTGAAGCAGAGGGGGAGAATCACCTCCCTCGACCTGTTGGTCCCAGTGCTGGTGGTGCAGCCCAGGACACAGTTGGTTTCTGGGCTGCAAGCGCACAATGCCAGCTCATGTTCACCTCTTCTCATCTACCAGCATCCCCAAGTCCTTTCTCTTCAGGGCCGCTCTCAAGAAGGAATTGTTTTCTATACACTAAACAGGTTACCCTCCCCAGCTGCTGAATCAAAATGGAGTTCATGGATGGGTAATAGGGATCATGATACTCTCCCAAAAGACCCTCAAGAACACAATTGGCCACTTTTGCAGTTCACTTACTGAGCATATACAAGTTATAAATCATTAATCTGATTTGATTATGTGATGAAACATTTAGCTTATTTTTAGTATACTAATCTGTGAGCCACTAATAGAGTAACCGTTCTGAGGAAGTTCTCTCTTGTATTCATCCAGCAAAGCTGTGCTACATCAAAATCATACTAATAAAGAAGAGTTAAGGAATATCATTTCAGAAATATTTAAAAATTTGAGATAAAAACAGAAATTTGAACAACTTTTCAGAGCAATAAGAAGCAAGGTGAGGTTTATGTCAAAAGCCTTCCAGGACTGGTGTGTCACTAAGAGATTCAGTTCCCAACCAACACCACAGCACATGACAGTGTCACAAACTTGGCAGTTTTGTAGCATCGATCATTAGAGATACCTTTTGCTGAGGTTGGGAGCAATATTTAAGAAAGGTTTCACTTCATGGATAAAACATTCCTGGTGTGACCGTAGCTATGCTCACCTGATACACTTATTTCAACACCAATAAAGTCTACCAAGAATCGACACTTTCTTAATTTTTAAAAGTTTATGAAAAACTAAGTGAGGTAAGAAAGGGCAGACTTAATTTCAGAGTAAAACCATTGAACTAGGTCAGAAAACCAGGACTTAATGAGTGGGTGAAGAATAAACCAACAGGAGCTGAAATTCAGTCTTCAGTAAAATTAGTTCAGAAAAAAGCAGCTGTTACCAAATTATAAACAATCAAATGATACACAACATCTGACTTGTTTGAGTTACAGGAGTTCCACTCACCATCCCGTAGCCCATCATTCCCGTTGGCGTTGTGGCAGGATAGGCCATTACAGGTGGTGCCTGGTGTGAGAAACAGTGGTGAACTGAGAGGAGAAGAGATCAGCTGCCTACTGGTAAGACATTGCTTTCTAAGGGTCAACTGTAGCACTGAGCCTACTCCGAATATAGCTTGGATTTGCATTCTTATGTTAAGAGTGTATCCAAAACTATATCAGATGGAATACAATACCTAAGCTAAAGTTTCTAGGCAATCTTGGCAAATGTGTAATAATGTATTTGCTTTTAAGCTGTTAGGATTCTGGCTCACTAATCTAAACCACAAGCTACCGTTCTCTCCGTGTCCTGTTTAAAAAACATACTATGAGACACAGAGAAGTTTGAGAGAAAAATATTCAGGAAGCAGAAGCATTTTTTAAATCCCATTAAGTATATACTTATATTTCAATGTCAGAAATAATGGTGCACAAGGAATCTTAAGAGAGAATTTTAAAGACCAGAAGTCCAAATTACCATTGCTTCTGCTGACATTACAGGAATTCTTTTCTCTTTAGCCAGGATGTACACACTATAGGGATTCTCCTACCACGCTTCAATAGAAGTTCAACTCTACACATGAATATCCACGTTACGTCCCCTCTCACTCACCCACTTTGTACAGGGAATTTGAACAGGTTAAAAGTCCTCTCAGAACTTTGCAGATGTTTATATTACCCTTAACCTAAGCTAACTTTTATGAAGTTACAGTAAGATTGCTGTCATCAGACAAAACCTGGGGTGAAGCTACATTTCGTAAACAACTTGGCAACATACATGTGAAAAACAGCTGTTAACTCTTAAAAAGAAAAAAATACAGGCAGTTCTTCATATCCTAACCATTTTCTTTGTTCTACAGTTTCATTATCCACTTTCTAAATTAATATTAACTCTTACAAGAACAAAAATTGTTTTTTATTTCAGACTATAAATTGGTGCTTATAAATATTCACATAACTTGCTGTCTATCCACTCTACCTCCTGTTAGTCTCTACTTTAGAAAAAAAAGAGTCTAATTTTCATGCTATTGCTGTGGGGATGGCTATTCACAACAAGACACAGACCATATGTATTTCCTGGTACAGGGAGATTATTGATACAGAAAAGAGGGACGTTAAAAATATTAATAATACTGGATTAATTAAAGCAGATAAATTGTAACATTGAGAACAGGACATCAGCAAAGCTGCTTCTGAATTCAGTTCTAAGGTATCAGCTGCCTTTTCATTGAAATGCTGTTAATACTGGCTACCATCTATTGCCATCAGAACATATTTCCTTGATTGAGAATTATCTAGACTGTGTACTATCCACATATTTCACACAGCTGGCAAAGCTATCCTGGAAATTATTTTGGTTTTTGTTTTGTTTGTGTATCCACACCTACACACACACAAACATGTCGACTAAATTTATTCTGGAGTGCTTGAGTATGGACCTACCATCCTCTAGCTACAGAGTTACCCTGCTATAAAAACAGAATACAGGGAAAGACCAATATCACTGTTGAAATCAAGAAAAAAAATCCTTTGAAATGAAAGGCTGCATTCCTCAGACAGCAAGCACAGGTTATTGCTTGCCCTTTGTAAACTGTCAGCATGGATTTTCTTCTTTTTTTTTTTTTCATATACGCATTAATGACATATTGGTCTCTCCCCACAAAAAAAAAAAAAAAACACAAAACACCAAGATCTACCATAAATGTGGATAAAGTGCCAAGTGTAACAGAAGCCCGTGAGGTTTCATGCAGTTATTCAAACACAAACATTTTTATCTTCATTCAGAATTCACCAAGTGCATCAAAGGCAGCACACGCACACCCCAGCTCTCTGGCAGCAAATGGTACAGTTTAAAGCAAGGAAAAATAATCTTGGTATTTCCCATGCCATCATTCGTGTCAAGAGCCTGCAGACCACCTATGAAGTTCATGTATGCTCGGAAAAAGCTCAATTTTTGGCACACCAAAGATTTTAAAATGAGAAATGTGTAAATAGCAAGAAGGTTATGAGATTCTGCAACAGCAGTGGTTAATATCAGCATGCCAGTCGATTGCAAAAAGGCTGTGGGTTGTTTCACTTACGTATTGTGGAAAATGCATGCCATTCTGTATTTCCCAGGGAGAACAATTACATAATGCAATAACACTGGATTAGAAGCAAATACTTACACAACGGAATATACACAGATAGCATTTTAGTTCACAAATACATTAAATGTTCACCCCAACACATTCTTGTAATTCAAGTCATTTACTGAGACAACATACGCCTGTGATACTGCCATCGTTATTAGGTTTGGAATGGTTTTGCATAGTCCATTTATTTGGTATATGCCTTTTTTCCAAAGACAAGAAAGCCTTACTTTCAAAAGCATATTTATTTAGCAAGCAGCAGAAACTCCATAATAAATAGACCAGCAGAGGAAAACAAACTTCCCCCCCCCCAACCCCGATTATTTCTCTTTCAAGACTTTTGTGTCAATAGAGCAGTTTCACAGGAAAAGAAGTGTCTCAGCAGTATCTCTAAACAATAAAAGCTGTTAAATGTAATGACTTATCACAAGAAGATGTATATACAAGACATGAGTTATTAAACAGATTCAAGCACACAGGTAAACTCAAACTACCAGTCATTAAAACATGTGCGTAGTTACAGTTTCTTCAATATCTACACATCCTCCAGCAGTCTCCATAAACATTTCTCCCTACATGAATGTAGTGAGTTGATAAGGGACACCCAGTCGGGAAGGGGTGGTGGATCCAGGGAGACAAGCTCTCTCTTTCCAAATCCACAACATTTTGTGGATTCAACCTCCCCTGGTCAGAGAGCCAGATGCAATAAATTTTCCAGGGTGGTTTGTTACCTGTTCTGTCCACATACAGTTCTCCAGGTCATTGGTGAAAGGGTGAGTAGGATTCACATGTAAAAGTGTTCTGTTAGCATTGTGAAATCTACTCATACAAACTCTGAACCTCTTATTTTTTTTTTTTTTTTGCAATGTGATTAAGAACCCTCGTTCTACAAGCTACCCTAAAGCCCTTGCCAATACTACCTGCTACAATACATGCTATGAAGCTGATCACCAAACCTGACGTGCATTAGAAACAATTGCACACATTGGAGCAGGAAAGCAGTGGTTACGTACATTAAGGAAGCTATAGCCCACATCACTGCACAGACACCTCGACAAATATCAAGGGGGTTAATCTCTTGGCCCATTCTCACCCCCAGAGCAGGCTGAGCTGTAATGTCACACATACTTGATGTATCAGTGCACCTGAAGAACATACTTTCCACACTTCTACTTTTCTAGACTGCAAAGTGCCCCCCTCCCCACCGGAATTCACAGTTTTATGTCAGTTGACTGAAACACGAAGGCTGCTATCTTGCCATGAGAGGGGCTGGTCAAACACTGCCGAAGTTTCTGCTAAACCTGCACATCTAACTATTATAACTAACTATAACATCTAACACACAACCATCCCAAACTATTTCCTAGAACCTCACAGCTAAGAAAAACAAAACCAAATAGTGCACAAAGTGACCACTTCTTCAATTTTCTACTGCGCTTCTACTACAACTATATATCACTTTCAAATGTCTCTGTTATACATCAGCCTGTATATCTAAATTGCAGGGAACTCACTGTTTTAAAATGAGTATTTGCTTACCAACGTCGGAGCATTCCACGCAGTTGTAGGTGCAATCTTGGGTTGCCAGTTGGAACCACCTGTTAGTTTCTTTTCACCTGGCTGAGTCCAGTTTACATCACTTTAAAAAAATTTTTTAAAGAATTGTTAGAAAATATTGGACTTTCTTTCAAAACTCTCTCAGGTAAACACTGTTGCCTCTTAGAAATGTGGCTTCTTTTGTTAGTGAAGAAAGTAATTTAGCAAAGGAATTGATAAAAGCTTGTTGATAAAAGTTGATGACAGCTTGTTTTGGCTAGGAAAAGGTAAGATGTTCAACATGAGCCACCTCAGCTTTATCTCATCTCAGACAAGTTCCCTGTATAGGTAAATTAGTCTAGCTGACTTTCCTTGGGTCAAGATTAGTTAGGAGCAACTACATACTATATTTCTGAATGATCTCAGAGTTAGCACAAATGGTCTCAATCAGCCTGAAGTTTGCCAACCACATTTTTGACTTTGCTGCTAGAGCAGATGTGGTTGATGTTTAGACAAGTGAATTTTGAAGTGGACAATCTTTAATATACCTCTGCACACACTCAGATCACACAAAGTATTGAAAAGGTGTGCTAAGATCACCTGTAACATTTTGGTGAACTTATTTCCTAAATTTATACAAAGCCTGCAATGAATCAGAGACAGGAGGACATCTCGCCTGCTGTTACCACTGTCACTACCACTGAGTCTGCAGTCACCTTTCAACAGCTCTCAACAATTCCTTATATCTTGTATGAGAAACCAAGTACAGTCCCAAACATCCTCTGAAGGTTAGCATCATGTTGTTACGCACAGGTTTGCACCGGTACTTTCATTAAAATTTACTATCAAGAAAATCAAAATGCTCAACTTCTGATTAAGCATACTCACTTTTTAGTAGTTCCATTTCCAATGCCCAAATCTGTCAGAAAGTAAAAAAAGATGCTACTGAAATTCTATTCATTTCAAAGAATTAAATAAGTATTTAGATGTTAGTGGTTCAATACTTACTGCCTACAAGATTGGCTAAAGATGAATCCAGATCATCTGACACTAATTTGTTAGGTGGTACTTTGGCAACTGGAAGACTCTGGTTTTGAGAGGCCACTGTTGGTTTTAGGAGACCACCTAGTTCATCAAAGCCTTGGAACGATAAACATAAAAGTGATTTGAATCACAGGCCTCCCATGAGTGTCGTGACATTCAATTAAACAGACAGCAAGCTCAACACAATGGCTAAAATACAAAATTTAACCTCATGATGCTACACTATCTAAGAAGGATAACACTTATTACGCCTCTTGATAAAGGACATATTTACTACAGAAAGGAGATTTCACTTGACTAATTTAAGCTATGTGACATCAGTTTTACATGGAATGGATTCACAATGACTGCAAAGCAATCAAAATGAAAAACAAAATAAAAGAATAAATATCTAAAGTATTTCATTCTTATAAAAACACATATTTATTTGCTTTTGGAAGATGACTGGTTTGCCAAAAAAAGTCAGATGTCAAGAGTCCAATGTCAAAAGACATTGTATTTACTTTCCAGATGCTCAAAAGAACAGAAAGACTACTATGACTACAATCCAAATTAACTGTTTAAGTTTTGATAATTTATCATCTTCTGAGATAATGTTAACGTCAAAATAGTAATATGTAGGCAAAGAGGTGCCAAAAATGCATTGCACAGATATATAAAATTACATAGCAGCTTCACCTCTTCTAACCACACTCTACAGATACAGATTTAATTTCAATTGACAGCATGTAAAAATGACGGCTGTTCACTCTGTGAAGTTTTAGTGCACAAAATATGTAAGTGAAGGAAATCAATGCAAACATTTCAGATGGGTTCACATAGAAAATAGTGTGTAAGGAAAAATTATTTTATTAATCAAGAAAAAACTGGATGAAGAATGCTGCTATTGACCTTTTAAAGTCAGCTTTCTTCAGCTGGAACACTGTCACAGCAGCATGAGTAAACACAGATTAAGAGATTTATACCTCAAGAATAAAATGTTAAAGGACATATGTCATCTATTTTAATAAGTTTCTTACCACCAGAATCTAGGACAACATTAGAAGATTTGTTTCCAAACACAGACTCAAAGTCAACATTAAGGCCAGCTGATGGCTGTGGTTGAGCAACAGGAGATGGAGTGAACCCTATAGGGAAAAAGAAAGAAGTTGAATACTTTTAGAGAGTATTTCCCATGAATCCACCCTTCTTTATGCAAGACAAGCCGAATAAATATGTAGATTATTTACGTACTGACTAGGAATACCTCAAAGGTCCAGATTACACCCTGACACCAAGAAGCATGTAAGAGAAAGAGCTGGAAGCAGTTAATTTGAAGTTTATTTGGAGTTACTCCTCCCCCTAACTGCTAAATCGCTGGACTAACTACTCACATCTTCCTTAATCTTTTAACAAATACTTACAATAAAATTATAGAGAAAATAATCACTATGCTTCTCCAGGAAAAGAAGTTGGCTAGGTACAGAATCTGTTTCAAGATTACCTTCCTGAAGATTATTCCCTCCACATTTTATATTAGTTGAGCCGTTTTCTTAGATACAATGGGAGAAAGATCCAAACCACCCCAAGGTGCCTGACTAGTAATGCCTTTGATCAGACGCTCTTAAGACTAATAACTTTTACAGCGCTTCCTCAGTTATTTTTGGACACACATTTTGCAGGTGACCATGTTTTGCAGGTAAGTTTCTAGCAGTTATGGCAACATACAGGGAGCTAAAGCCAAGTTTCAACTCCTATTCCTGTCTGAACTTATTCCATTTCTCTCCTTCTATGTATCTGTAAAGCAGTATTCTCCAAATACACTTTTTTTTTTCAATACTGTGAAAATTGATTGCAGTACATAGCATTGTGTATGAGGTTTGGCAGTATTAAGTCGATAATTCAGTAATATGGAAGTGAATATTGATTTGTTTCTAAAATCGCATTTTTTTTTAGTGTTATATATGATCACAAACGTACATGTACATCATCTTGATACCCAGGTGACTACAGAAGCAATTATTACTTTATATGAAAGGCAACAAAAAATGCAATGCTATCTTGAGAACTAGCTCTTCTGGTGTCTAGCAGAAATTTTAATGATATAGAGAAATAAAAGAGAAGGATCACAAGTACTTCAGCAGTAAAATATCACAGTGAGCGTAAATAACTGACAAAGAATACTTCTGGGATCTCATTAGCTTGCTGTGACAGCACCTCATTTCAATTTTACTGTTTTCCTGAAATAAGTCACATTGTATCTAAAAAAAAAAATTAATAACTAAAGGATGTTATCCCTAAACATAAACTTCACAGAAAAAAACCAAATTTTGGACTACTTCCTTCCTATTTATCTTAAAGGAATATAACAACTCGCTACTCAAAAGCATCCATCACTAAGAATTTAAACACCGTACTTTCCATTAAGAACAAATCAAAGAAAGCAGCATACAGCAAAACATGGGAAGCAGTAATGTGGGAAGAGATAGGGAATAAATAACCACCAAACCAAAATGAGTATCTTTATGACAAGTATACCATCAAGTTGTAACAAGCCATTTCAGAGACTCTGAACTGAAGGTAGAAATTCCTTCGATGGGATGTCCTGCAACTCTTAAAACCGTGCCTGTACCAACAGAAAACTTTACTTACAATAGCTTCTATTTTTCTTTAGAAAATGGCCTTAACTGAAACAAGCTGAATTTCCTGCTCTCCCATTTTAGGAAGTTTCAAGCTTTATGAAGCTAATGAGATGAGACAAGCCAGAAGACAAAACAATGCACAGGGCTCCTTTGAGCCAGCCTCTGAAAAAGACCAAATCCTACTCCTGGTATCAACCACCAGCCCAGGGCATTTTGTCTAACATGGATGTTTTGAAAGGTGCAAAGGTCAGGATTTTTAATGGAGTTCCTTTGAGAGAATAAACCAACAAGACTTGACAGAAACTAATCGTCCTGCTTTTGGATATGGGACAAAGGGAGCAGAGTTATAGGTAGTATTTAACCTTTTGTTAAATGACTCTAGCTAATTTCTGTTCAAAGCCACTAAACCAAAATGTAACTTTATGGTGCTTTTAAGAACTAACCACAAACCATTTATTGAAGATATTCCTAAACCTTGCGTAGCAACAATGTTAACACTCCATGTTCAATCTGGTTTAGACAGATCATCATCTGTCTCAGTCCACAGCCCCCCTAGCAGCTGTCAGGATGCTATCCCAGAACCAGCATCAGGACTGGGTTACTACACACACATTACACAGCTGCACACATGATTAGCCAGTAATTTAATGCAGCAGATACCTTCTTCTCATATTCTGTTGCAAAGCTTTGTACTAGTTTAGTGCACTGTTTAAGAGTAATATATCAACAAAAACACCATAACCGGCAATAACATCCCAATCCCTTTATCTTAAAAGCAATAAGGAAGAGTAAGATGAGATGATACTTATGCAAGTCTTGTGTGTTATGTAGCAACATGTAAACTACAAGAGATCCTGAAATGGGGAGATACTCATTTCATGTTTAGACTAAACAAGCCTTAGTTTATCACAAACAAACAAAAAATATATATATATACACACACACACCATTTGAGACAATACATCTAGCACAAGTACAGGAATAAAAGTTGGAGCCACTATAACAATGCACTTCTGTAGGCTATAACATACCTACTAGCTCTAGGCACAAAACACATTCCAACTTCTGTGTTTGTGGTAAGGCTGTATCCCATTACCTACCTCCAAATAGACCAGCTACAGAAGAAGGCTCATTGCGGAAATGAGAAGCGTTAGGGTAAGCTTGAGGACCACAAAAAGAATCTGATAAGGCATATGACACAAGAGAGAAAGCCAGGAAAGGAGAAGAAGAGTTACAGAACGAGAACCAAGATATATTGTTTATCTGCTATTCAAAAACTTAATTTCAGGTCAATCTATAAATCCACATACGCTCTAAGAACATACAACCAATGGAATGAAATCAATACACATCAGACATACAGTAAGAAACAAGTTTACATTGTCTATAACACAAAAGGGGAAAACACAGTTTCAAAGATATAGCTATACTAGGATAAATACTTTTTTTTTATTTTTCAAGCAAATGCCATGTTTTACACCCTTGGAAGAAATGAGTGTAAAAGCTTTAAGGCATTTTTCTTATACCTGAAGTATAAGGATAGAGCCCAATAGTGGATTCATATTTGGTTGCCAAAAAGGGATTTAGTTCAGTAAATGGATTGTAATGATCTAAAGAACCAGAAAGAGTTATTTTAAATCCACATTCACATTATCATAGAACCTTGTTTGTGCTACAGCTGAAATTGCATTTACATTTCACATATCGATCTGGCAGGAGGTCACACTTCGGTTCTAGATATATCTTTAGAGAATGAGACATTGGAAGGGAATGCAATATATCCACGCCATCCATCTCCAACAGCTTCAGGGCTGTCGTGGGATGAACACTACACAAACCAGCGAGTGTCACAAAAACCCACCAGCCTCCTTGTTCACAGCCCTGCACTGCTGCAACTTTGTGTATGACTGAAGAACAAATTAAACAGAGGAAACCGATCCGATTGAATAAGCACCCTACTAAAAAAAGGCCGTATTTCAAATGGTCATTCTATAGTCACATCAACCCTACCAATTTTATTGGAAGCGTGGGAAAGACCAATTAGAAGCATAGGCCAGATTATTACGCAGTAGTACTGGCTTAAAGTATCTGTGTACTACTGCCTCAGCCAACTAATCCTCCCTGGGAATTGCGGAGAGAAGTTCACAGCAAGAGTTCTTGTGTTTAATCTTGCTTGCTTTCTCCCTCCACTAACCAAAGATGAGCTAAGAAACCAGTTAGGTAAGGTGACAAAGTGTAGGTGGTATGAGTATCTCTAAAGAAATCCCTTTGTTTTATCTCTGTTAACAAGTACCAGAGATAAAGATCTTTCTGTTACAGAAGTCTGGATTCTTCTGTGATCAATTCTAGCGGGATTCAACCTGCAAAAAGCAAGCCCTGTTGGTACAGCATCATCATCCTTAAACCTCTGCTTAAGAGCAGAACTGATCTATAATTAATTGATTTTCAGTCTATGAAAGCTAATTTAATTCTTCATATTGAAGAGTAATCAAATTACTACATAGCTGCACCAACAGAAATGTTAGAAGGATTTCTAATCTGACAGCCATGCTGAATCACCTCCGAAGTAGGATTTCAAGTCTTAAAAAGCTGAGTCATTAGTTCATTGCCTAGTAGGTCAGCAGGTTGAGTAGACCATGCACCAGAATGCACATGGCTTTACCAGTTGTGTTAATGCCAACACAACTGGCGGAAAAACACCCACTATCAAAAAAATGATATTAAGCTCCTATGTTTAAAAAGAACATTTTAACCTGAGGAACAAAGTAGTATTTTCATTTCATTCTCAGGCATACATAGTATTTTACCTTAAAATTCCTTACCATAAGAGACATTGTGTAAAACGGCACTCAACTGCTTTAACTAAGTTCCTTTACATCAGGTAGAATCCCATCGAAGTAGCCAAACAAGGATTTTAACACCACTTTCACGGCACAATTGCTAAATCAAGTTCTAATATAGCATAAAATCAGCCCCAAATGATCAGCTTTTAGTTTCTGAAAGGCCCCACAAATATACTTTAGAAACTGAAATAATGTTAAATCTTTTTAGGAAATAGGAAATGAGTTTAAAATGGTACTTTACCAACAAACATTTCATGTGTGGGTGTCCTACTGGTGAAAGTAGATACATCAGAAGACACAGACAGATGAGCAGCATCGTTAGTTTTTGTAAGGAAAGGATTTAGGTTTGGAATGGCATCATCAACATTATCAACAGTAGCAGAAAAAGGATCTGTTCAATTCCAGAGAGCAAGAGAAAGAAGAAAAGGGAGATCGATTTAGTAACATGCTGCTTCCTAGGTACAGAAGAGCAAGAGTTAAGAAGAGTCCAGGAAATAGAGTTTTCTCCCGACATCTCTACAGTCAGGATGATCTAGCTGATTGTTTAATTTTCCAATTGTCCAGAATTATCCATTCTCTGCTCAAGAAAAATACTACAGATATTAGGTACACATTTACTTTTTTTTTAAATTAATACCATCTTGGTCTTATGAAGCGCGCTTCTTCCACAGTGTGAAAATTAGTATGTTATTCTTTGAACGTGATCATTCTTTGCTTTACTCAGTCACATCCTGACATTTGCAACAAATTCTCTGGGGCAGAGGCTGCCTCTTAGAGTAACAGAAGCCCAGGTGCTCAGTGAGGATTCAATGCAGTACCATCCTGGGGATAGCTTTCAAAGTCTGAACAAACAAAAACAACAGAGCTGTACTTTTCCTTCTTCTTCAAACTGTGTTTATGGATTTTTTTGTTACTAGGCATCATGAAATTTTCAGGAGCTATGAATGCACCAAGGCAGCACACAGGACAAAAGCACTTCACTAACTACCTGGGGCATCAGGAGCAACACGCGTGTTGTGGATGTGCCATTAGCTGCAAGCAAGCAAAAACCTGCTCCGATTTGAGGGACTATGGCTAGTGAGCAGTGATGAGGAAAATATTCCTTATTAAAAAACTGTCAGACCATACTGGGGAATGAAAAAAACCACAGATCTGTGAGTCACTTCCTGAGGCATATAGGAGAGTTTAAGATTTCCTGAGAATGGATACAATTGCCAAGCTAAAATAATCCTGTACTCCAGGATCCTACAGATAAACAGGACAGGATAGGCAGTTACAACACTTGTTGACAGAAGGAACCGTGGTTTAGTTGTCTGGCTTCAAAGTACCCAAACCCTTGATGGAAAACTCAAGAACTTGCTAGTGAGATCAGCAAGAGTTGCATCTCACCCTATTTGTTTTATCACAGTTCACAGAATCACAGAATGTTAGAGATTGGAAGGGACCTCGAAAGATCATCTAGTCCAATCCCCCTGCCGGAGCAGGAACACCTAGATCAGTTCCTAGAGCTGCAACTTATTCTTTTAGTAAGTTTTCTCACTCCAGAGAAATGTCTGTACAATAATTAGAGGAGAGATTTCTTGAATACTTCAGTTTCTAGCCTTTTTTTGTTTAAAATAAATTAGATTATCAATTTATCCACAACTCTCGTAAACACTACGGTGATGTGTGCAGTAGCATCAAATGTTATTTTATCTCCCTGAATCTGACCTCCTGATTCTTAGCTATAATTGCCACACAGCTTGGTAACACTTAAGATTTGAGCCATATACAAGTCCTAAAGAAAATGAAATTTTAAAACCATGACTGCATGATTCTTTGCAGACTTAATACACGCTTTGATTTTCTGCAAGCTCAAGATACCTTATTCAGTAACACCTGACTTCTCTCCCAAATTGGTTGGCTATGTCGCAGGAATGAGTGAAGTACGTTAAAAAGCCTTTTTCTAAATCATTCAGTCACCAAAATGACAGTGTCAAACACTGAATAAAGAATAAGCAGAATAAGCTAATATAGTCTTTATAATATATAAAACTTTGTATTGTTTTATGTATATTTTAGACAGTAATATTACCACCTAATGTGCTTGTGGACATGCCAATCAGCCAGTAAACTGGAACAGAGTCCTTGCTTTCAGGATCCACTTAAGACTGTTCTCTGCTTTGAATGCTATTCTAGAAGCTGCAGAACAAACAAATCTGACAATAAAACAGATCAGATTATCCTTTACTCAGCTCCTACTTGCTTTTTCTGTTGCTGCTTCACATTCTTTTGATTTTATTGGTTCTCCTTGCAATTGGAAAAAATCCAAACAGATAGGACAAACTGATTATTTCCACACTGGTACATGTGTTTCACTTCTGAAGATTAGGTACAAATTGATAGCTGGCAAATATACCAAATACAGGTAGAGTGGTCTCTGGACAATCCCAATAAACAGCTCAGATAAAACAATATGAAAGAAGCTAAAAAGGACAAAAAGCTTTTAACTATATTTATTTGAAGCTACTATCTATTTAACACATGCACTTAAGAAAATTGCTACATGCTACTTTCTGTTCTGAAATCCCACGGCTGTATATGGAGATTAATCTGTTTCAACTAGCAATGCAATTTTATACCAAGATTTTCTCATAAAAGTCATCTGTTCTGATACTTCGCTCTTCTGCCTCATTCTAATTCTAGCCAGCGCATTCAATCTTGTCTGAGTCTCAAAACCTGCCAATGCTAGCGACAAAGGTAACTGGAAATTAATTTGGTTTGGATAATTTATATCCTTGCATATTTGTACTTTAAAAATTGCTATCTCTCCTGACAGCAACAGCTCAGTGTTTCTAAAGGCCAGTTTCATCCTTGAACACACCTGGCATCTGTTTGTGTCAATGGAATCATTCCGCACCTTCAGGCTATCATTAGGCATTAATGATTCAGGTGCATTTAAGAGTAATTAGAATTTTGCAAACTTCCACCTTGAAGTTATCCAGCTAGAAGTGTTTTACCTGAGAGAACAACAACAAAGGTTTTTCAGTGGCATCTCTTACAGTTAAAAAAAGTAAACTGAAAGCATGAAGTTACAGAAACCATTCTCCAGGAGTTTTTAACCTCATTAGCTTTAACATTTTTGGAAGCGCAAGACAAAAGGCAGCAACCCAAACATAACACCTTTATAACAACTGTCCTTTTATTACAAACCTAAGAGCTGCTGCATAAATTTTTTTTAGAGTACCTGTTTTTAGTCCATTGCAATTTGCAGCTAGTTTGATACTTCTCAAAGTCACCATATACACACCAAATACAAACATCATCATGTCAGAAAATTACCTAAGGGAGGGATGCTGTGCAGTGGTTAGAGCACAGGACTGGAAATAGCTCAGGTTCCATTCTTGGCTCTGCCACTGACTTGCCGTATGACTTCAGGTAAGTCAGTTAATTGCTCAGATTTCCCCATCTGTAAAATGTGGAAAGCACTTCTTATCTACCTCACCTATGTGAAGCAAGTGTTCATGTCTGTAAAGCTGAAGAGGTTTTTTTTGGTTTGATTTTTTTTTTTTTGGATCAAAGGTAACACAAAAAATGGTGGTCCCAGAATTTTAGCCTCAAATTTTAGCAGACAATCCAAAATCTTCACAGTTAATTACATCTTAGAAGTATTTAGAAATGTGTCAATAGTAAGCAGATGTATCAATGACTACAACTGAAGACTCAGGAATAACACAACACTGAACACAGCCTTTCAGGCTCAATTTTCAGGTTAGTAACGCAATGCTAGATTGTGATGTGACCTTCGCAAGGAAGATAATTCTCCCTTCTGTCTCTCAACCGTGAAACAAATAGGACAAGCTGAAACAGAAGATATTTTCCAGAAAGCAAACAAGATGAGCCAAAACATTTTTCTCCATTTCTAAACTCTAAGCCTATTAAACATTGAAATGTATACACATAACTTGATATGCTCTTCAGGGCAAGTAAAACACTTCTTTTTATTTTTGAAGCTACCACATATATTAATATTGCTCCTGTCACTCAAAATTGTTTTTTTTTCCCTACAAACAAACGTGAGAAGGTACACAAAAATGCAACATACATAGCAAAAAGTAAACAGGAAAGTAGAATACATACACTGTTTATGAAGATATGTTAGATAACTGGAAAGATGTTTAGGAAAAGTTATAGCTCAAAAAGAAATAGTGAGGTAAAATTTCAGAACAGGATTATTCCAATGCCTATGAAACTAAGGCATCAACTCCCAATTTTTCACATCATAAAAGAAAGCATTTTTGCAAGCATCTGATTTGTATTAAAAAAAAATCATCTAGAAATAGCCACATAGTTCAGAAGTTTACTATTTTATTAAGTGTTATTTAAGTAGAAAAGCAGAAAGAAACATCTTTATAAGAGACTTTTAATCTTCTACCAGTACAACCAGGCAATATGTTACCTAGATGAGAAGTACTCTGGAACACTGCAAAGCAGCAAAGAGAAAAACTGCTTTGGGTAAATAAATAAATGCTCTAACAAACTAATCTCGAAGTGACATTCATGACTCTCTAGAATGTTCTTGCTTGTCTCCTTAGTTTAAGGACTTGCCTGTATCAATAAGATAGTCTGATATCTTATTCAGCCCATCCTAGCAACTGGGTAGAATGAGAATTTGAGTGTTCTGAAATAAACTTCAGGAGGGAAGAGTTCCTCATAAATTTTGTGTTTTCACTTAAAGAGATCCAACCACACCTTTTTGTTAACTTTCCTTTGTAGTTAAATGAAATACAGCAGAGAATATGTAAAGAAGTGCCTCATTTTGTTTTCAAAAAGTAACTCTAGATTTTCTTGCTTTCTATGCACAGCTGTCACAACTGCCTCCTTTCAGGCCTCATCCAAGTTCTGCTCTATTATCACCTGCAGATTTTATTTAACATTAGACAAAATTTAAAATACGTATTAAAAAAATTCTGTATTCAAGTTCCCATGTGTGCAACACGGGCTATCTGGCAGACATCTTCACAGAACTAACTCCTCACAGCTAAGTTTCTGTAGCTTGCTATGTGACTCTTGAAGACAGCAGTTATGAGGCTGACAGAACTGGTCAACAACTACCGTAACTTTGCTACTAAGGAGTCTCCTATCAAAGTTCTTTATAATCACCAGATGCTGCTACATTGTTTTAATCCAGACTCAGATTTGACTTTTTCCACTCCCTTCATCCACTTGTAGCTTGCCTTTGTAAGATTTCTGTTTTTAGGGAAGAAACAGCCCACAGACTAGGGGAAAAACTTAGAGGAACATGGTCATAGCAATTAGAACCTTAGTGTGATTCACAATTCTTACCTGCCCAGGTACTTCCCACTGGGGGAGCAGCAGATATAGGATGTACAGACGGATGAAAAGTTGGCTGCAAATCAAGCAGATCATTTGGCAGCTTTGAAGTGCTACAAAGACAAATTAACACAACTGTTTGAATTACATCACTGTTTTCAATACAAGACAAACACTAGCAACTGTCAACAGTAAAAAAAGCTTTGTTACAAACTGGTTGTTACAAAATGGACAGAACTAAGCCAAAATCAGTCTGGTGAACTTCATATTTTCAGTTTTGTAGAAAACATTAATTTAACAAGCTAAGTTCCGTGTTACGCCAAGTGACTTTTGTCAAAGCTGTCTAAGACACAAAGACAACCAGTCTTTTCATCTTCCTGACAGTCCAACACTAGGGCTAGAGCATGTTTTATGTTCAGCACCTTTTAAAATACCCTCATGAAAGCCCTACATCATGACAAAAGCAGACTGACAAAATGAAGTCTAATGGGTTGCACCACTGAAGTGTTACATCTAAATTCCACACCTCATACCTTTCCACTATCAACCGCTGCTGAGAAACTGGCTTACCGCTATGAGCTCTTGAAGAACTCGGGGGGAAGCAAAATATAAGAAACCTTGAAACACTGTTACACATCAGTCATGTGAATACTCATTTAAATGCACATTTTAGACTATTCAAAACCAAACTGAGACCTAAGAACATCATACAGAGATGAAGAGTGAAGTCTTAAACACAACTGCTGCACTAATTTCAAGAGTCAAACAGAAACAGTAACATTCACCCTCTTGCAGAGTCCATTTCATATTTCAAATTAGTCCTGAAAAAAACAGGAGTACTGGTGTTCACCCAGAACTTTTTAGCACAGAAAATGAACAAAAATTCACATGTACAGCCACTGCCATGGACAGAAGCTAAGTGGCATCCCACCGTCTTTCGAAATGAGACTGGCATAAGAGTTTATAGTGTAGAACCAACACTCTAGATCTCCGTATATTCTCTTGCTGACCCAATCACTTGTATCATTCACTTTTTACTATTTCATTTCAACAGTGATTGAAATCACATTTTGACACTATTGCTCCTATTAAAAGCATCATGGTCTGGCACAGATCTGTCATGTGAGCACCAGAACAAAAGATAATTTTCAAGACAAAATGTTCATGTTAATGATAGGGATTAATCAGTTACACTGCATCTGAAGCAAGCAACTGAATTTATGACCCAACATACACCCTTTGTGGCCACTCCTGCTGTAAAATCTGTTCTTTGCTCATAGCAGTCATACTGCCAGCAACTGATTAAGCATGAAGACAGACCAGCATTTGCTTTTTAGAAGAAAACGCACTTGTCTTCATTATGTAGCATTTCTGGCTGTTTAAAGAAGCTCTATCAGATGTTTCTATGTTTCAGATCTCTTAAGAAGCAGGATCAGATATTCAAAGTTACTAGTTCAAAGCATACGCCCATTCCTAATATCTTGACCTGTAAAAAGCAATTTAAGAGAAACTTTTTTTGAAGGAAGCCTTTCAGTCACTAACACTGAAACATTCTCTAGCTCCTGTGATTCAGCTACTTTCCACACATTTGGTGTCAAGTAATTTCCTGCAATAGCTTTTTAACGGGGAAAGAAGGCTGTCAAACTGCTGACTACTTTTAAAGAACAGACAAAAACTAAAGGAGACAAGTGGATTCTTATGTGAGCACTAACAGAACAACTAAACCTCCTTTAGAGGTTTAGGATCACATCCAAAGCAAAAATATGCCTTCAGAGAGCTATTTCCTTGTATATTGATAAAAGCACCGTACTTTCTGCTACTGGCGATTTGACAGGTATTTTACAGAACAAAGATCACACACTTACTCATACCAACAGTTCCTGCCAGTCAAAGATCAGGATTAGTGTACAGGGAGTACTTCTGCACTATCTTTGCAAGTTCCAGATGCAACTCAGGACTGCAAAACCTGTCTCTCTTCTTCTGAAAATCTACCAAGAATCTTTGTTACCACTCTACTTTTAAAGATCTAGAAATGCAACATTAAATTCAATATTATCTTTATGGCCTCCCAAACTGAATATTTTTTTTTTTTTTTTTTTTTTTTACTTTTCCCAGATTAACTTGTAAGGTTCTTTGGGAACAAAGCATGTGTGTTTTACGCTTCCAACAGTCTGGTCCACCGACTAAGAAGAGCTACAAGGGCTATCTGCGCTGGTTATTATCAGAAACTATTCTGCAAATGGACAATGAAAACATACTTTTTATGTTATTTACAGCAATAGTTTATTTTCCCATCAATTTTACTCAAAACATTATTTCTTATCACATCACCAATGTACCCAATCAACCTTCTACAATGTGTACTCTACAGCAGAAATTTAGAGGAAACCCTAGCTGCAGCACAGCTCACAGTGAAGCAATGTCATTAAGCATACCTGTTTGAAGAGCTAGGGGTAGAAAAAATATCAATGGCTGGTGTAGTCATTATGCTTCCTGCTGCAGTCGACACAGGGGAAGCTGCAGTTGTCAAAGAGGTATGAGGTTTCTTCGCAAGTTCTTTTAAACGTTGCTCCTGTTGGGAAAGTGAGCTAGCATAAGAAATCCAGAAACAACATTTGTGTATATGACTTTGGAGGCAAGTAAAGCAGAATTTAAATAATTATTTTTATTAATTCCACACAGTAGTGTCAGCTACTTAAAATTACAAGAGTCAGTGGTACCACCAATCCTTCAGAAACTATTTTAACAAATCCTCCACAAGTCGTACAGTATATGTACATAAGATTCTACTTCCAGTGCTTTGCCAACAGTACATGTTCTGTATTCATAACTCTCTTTTTTCCTTTTGATCCTTTAGGAATCCTAATAAGCAATCAACAAGAACATAGGAAAAGTGTTTTCAATTAAAAATTCTGTATGCCTACCTTTAAAGCTTTTAAGCGAGCCTGTTCTTCCTCTAACGCAGCTTGTTTTTCCCTTTCATCAACTTTTGTGAGGGACAGGCCAGTGCTTGCAAGGGAAGAGACCGCATTGGAAAGGGTGGTAGCCCTAAAGTCATTGGACAGGAGAAAAGCTGCCTGTTAATAGGTGACACGTGATAGGAACATCCACAGAACACTTCGCTTGTATCCACCCAGCCTCCTTCTGAACCCTTTATAACACTGGTTACATCTTGCACTGTACAAGACAAAACGTAAAAGTTTAAATAAGGTACACTGTATGAACTGCAAAATGAAAACGCCTAGAAGCCACGCTATCTGCTCTTATATACTGCATTTTGGATTTCCCCCCTTAAATGTTTCCCCTCTGCATCACAAAATTCCCATTTGAAGCCTCTGCTCTTTTCCTGTTTGCCTAAGATAGCATTATTTGTAGATGCACGAGAATCTCCAATAATCTGGGCTCCAATTCAAATTGTTCCTAATTTAATAGGTTTAGTTAGGAAACTATCAATGCAACTAGTATATTCCAGAGGAAAAGTTTGCAATTTATCATCATGATCATCATGTTTAAGAGTGTGTGAAAGGATTTAAAATAAATATTTAACTTGCCAAACAAACTAATCTTACAAAAGAAAGCAAATATTCTAAAAATATAGCTAACAAAGCGGTGCTAAGCCCCAATATCATCGCTACCATAAAAAAGAACATATAAAATATTACTGCCTTATTTTTTGAACATGCAATAAAGAAATGCTATTTAATTTTGCAATATTAAGCTTTTTAAAATTTAAATAATTAAGTTAGCTGCTTAGAGGACTTTTCCAGATTGCACTTTGTGTTTTAGCAAGGACTCAAAATAAGTGACTGCCTTTTACCATAAAATAAGGACTTCTGGAAGCATTTTCTTGCTTTTGACAAAAAAGGGATTAGAGCTGATATACGAGATACTAAGGACATAAATAAATAGATGTTGCATACCTTATAGAAGTCTAATTATTATCAGAAAAGGAACATTTGGGGGCAGTAAGTGAAAAAACCTTAAGTTTCTCTTCAGAAGTTCAAGATTAAATGTTAAAAGTGTAAGTACTACATACAATGGATTCTACAGCAAGAGCTTGCAGCTCCTTATATTCCAATTCTGTTGACCTGAAGAAGCTCGAAATGCTCAGCAAAAGATACGATAACTTGCTGTTTCTATCATTGCTAATACAATACAGTCTTGTCTTCAACATAGCCTACACAAACCCTAGTTTACCATGAAATCAAAAGAATGGATTTAACATTTGATTCAACAATTGTTTAAAAGGACAAGGGTATAAGCACCTGCTTGCAGCTGTGGAATCTTTGATTTTCTTCCCTTCTAGAGAAGCTAAATGTTGTTCCAAAGCATCAAGAAGGCTACTCGGTGCCTGCAAAAAGAGACGTCAGGGAAGAGACTTGAAGAATCTTAAGATGAAGCAAATCAGTAGTTAAGAGACTTTGAGAGAATGCAACTACAGGGCAACTGGTACAACAGCTCAGAATACTTATACCGCATCTTGGCATCCTGTCGGTATTTAATTACTTAAAATATCAGATGATGTACTCTTCTCACTACATTACTCTGTCATAATGACTCACCAGTAAGTACTGAAATATGTCAAGAGATGTTAAAATTAACAGCTAGGAAACAGCAAGCAGACAAACAGAAGCAGTATTTGAAGAGACACTAAGGAAGAAATTGTACCTAAAGTCATTTCTATGTGCACGCTCTGCAAGCCTTCACAATGATTTAAATGGGCACACAGCCAAAAGCAAGCTTGCTAAAAACCACAGCTTCATAATATCACGTCAAAGTTTCACTATGTGAACTCAGATACAAATTGTGTCTTCAAGCTTGATAGAAATCAGGCTGTCTTAAAACTCAACTAGAGTGTGACAGAAATTAGCTATAATATTTTACAATAGCATCAAAAAAAAAAAACAAAAAAACCAACCAGGCTCTAACAGAGGCTGGATCTCATCACAAGCTTGGAAATAACTCGGTGACAATGTATGCAAGAAAGCATAAACAAATGCCATAATGCCAAGTTTTTCTGATTATGCAACCCCAAAACAGACATGTACTGACAAATACATAATAGGTTTATCTACCTGTGAGAGATCTGGTATGTCTCCTCTGTCAATTCCAACTTGCTGTAATAAAACAGATGAGCTTTAGAACCTGTTTGCATTTGTTAAAGGCAGAGATGCTCAAAATACAAACAACATTAAAATGAAGTCAAGTAAAAGCACAAACCTGTCCATATACAATTTAAATCTCCACAACCTGACTCTAGGATGGTTGGTTATAATAAATTCTTCCACTAAATAGATACACATTTGAAGTAGGCGTGTTACAGAAATATTTTAACAGATACAACCTTAGAAATAAAACAGAATAAGAATGAAGTGTTTCAGAATTCTAAGGCTAGAGAACTTTGCCTATCCCACTATTTACATGGTAAGTTCTCAGACATACTTACATAGAACATTATTTGCTACAACAAAGCATGTTCGAAGTTGTATAAATAAGTTTGATATGCATTTTAGAAAACTGCTTAAGATATTCTGCAGCAGGATGTGCATTGCTACAACAGAAAGATTACAAGTCTCAACTTCAGTTAGTGTTATCAACTGAAGACAGCTGAAAGTAGGTAGAGATATTCCGTCAGGACAGAGTGAGCCAAGCCAAGCTTTACTGCTTCAATTTTGGTGGGAGTTATGAATAATGAAGGAAAACAAAACAAGAATAGGAACACAGCTCAACTGAGGAATTCCATAATACTAGTACATCAAATCAACAATGCTTCAGAAATAAGAATGCAACAGAATAAATACATTTAAAAAACACAAAACATTTTGCAAGGTAAATGGATTCTCCTCTACAAACACACCTATAGCCAAGACATCTTTAATAAAAATAATCACATTCATCTACTTGTCTCAATTCCTTATTTACGTAGCTGTTATTTTATAGAATACAGCTAAAACCACAGCAAGCAGCAGACACACCATGAAGTTACTTTAGTTCTTCAAAGCAAGATTCTTCTTCTAAGAAAGCTCACAATTATTATGTAACTGAGGAAATTTTAAAATGCATATTTATACACCACACCCTCCTTAAGTAAAAGATAAACCAGAAAATATTTTGTAGCCAGGTTTTTCAATACAGTCCTCAAATGAGCTGATCACCAGGGCAGAGACTGGCAAGATGACCCTTGATGGAGCTGCAATTAGGCTGGAAGTATCAGCTTTAGGAGGAAATAAGCACTTCATAAGCTGTTTGAAATAAACGGCAAAGTTTGGCTGACTCAAGTTTACCTCTGCAACTTTAAGGAATTCCGAGATCCGTGTCATTCTAGTGAGGAACTTCTTATATATATCAAGGCCTTCTTTGCACTGGTTCTTTTTCATATCAAAGTATTTTTCTATAAACAGTAAGAATACTTGCATTAAATAAGAAATCAAGCATTCTACAAAGGATATGCAAAGTAAAAGCATATAAAGCAAGACAAACAGAAAACGCCTGCAGATCTGTTTTATTACATTAACTGCAGAAATCACTCTGCCTAACTTGCACCAAATGACAAAAGCTCCATCCACATGAGCTAATGATCACATGCATGCAATCACACCTTACCTTGCAGGTAACTAGATCTCACAAAAGCACAAGCACCCTGAAGAGGACAATCATGTTTAAGAATAGGTCACCCAAAGAAATGTAAATTCATCCTCTTGGAGGAAAAAAGAAAAAGCAATTTTACAATCTGGCAGTGGAACATCTACTCTGTTCCAGTGGCCTCATGTCAGGCAAGATTTTGATATTCTCTGCCAGACTGATGCCTCTTGCTATGGTGTGGGCTACAATGTGGTGCAACTGACCGCAAAACACCAGTGCTGAAAGTAAAAGGGTTCCAGCTCCCTTCCTGAAATAACACTTTCAAGCCCTATTTCTATATTAAGCTTCACTCAAAACATGAGTGAAAGTAACCATATGCTAGTCGGCAAAAGCAGACAGGGACTTCAGAGTAGAAGCATGACTGTCCTTCACTAATTCTGCATTTTGCTATTTTCCAAGCACAGGGTAATAACAGCAATCAGGTAGCTTGATCCAATCACAGAATACAACTAAAACAAGCAGATCAGGAGTCTACTTTCAACTTATTTTTACAGATTTAGGCTCCACTGCATCTCCAGTGTGTGTAAGTGAAAGGGCCCAAGGCCTGAATTTGCAATTCCCCTTAAAACATAAGATACACTCTAGAAACACAAGCCAACCAATCATTAAAACCAACCAACACTGAAGTTTCGATAGTCAAGCAATCACAGATGCTGTGACTGCAAATTTGTAAGTGGAATAAGTTATGGTCGGTTAAAAAGAAACAAAACCCTATTTTGCTTCTTAAATAAAACCCATGAATACTAGAATTCAGGTTTGCCATACAGCTCAATGAGACAAAAAAACCCACCAAAAAACCTAAACCACAAAAAAACAAAACCACATACAGAACAAAGCACTGCAAGAAAATAAAAATTAAGTCAAGAAAATCTTGAATGGGCTTTGCTTTCAGAAATTCACCCATCCCTGTATACAATGCAACATAAAATGCAATTGGGCAGAGAAACCTTGGAAATAAATCTAAATTGGAAATAACAGTACTATTTTGATGCTTTATAGTAAGACTACTTCAACTTCTTGAAAAAGAGCCACTCTTTGCAATTGTTTGCTTAGCTCCCTCCCCAAAGCTTAACACTGAACATTGCAGAAATCAGTTATATTTACCCAAGAGGTTAATAATCCCTTCATTATATGCCGCAAACAGTCTAATGGCATCTTTGAAGAGGAGCATGAAGGCAGCATTAATTACACCATTTGTAAGTTCATTGCTGTTGACCTAGGAAGATCAGAAAAAAGTTAATTTAACTGAATTGATCCTTTATTGGAAAACTTCTAGTTGAATTCCAGTACTCTATCCCAAGGCATGCTTTCCAATCATCTCACTGGCTACCAGTGGAAATAGTAGCATAGCAAATCAACACAGGATCTCTTCATACAGAATTAAATGAAACCGTTTTGGCAGACATTTTTGATAACTAACACTACTAGAAGACAGAGGGCAGAAATTATCAACTTTTACATGAACAATTCTTACACAATGTACACAATAAACAACACTAATTTAGCATGAAGCATTCTCTCCAGTGAGCATCGTATTTCTTTTTTCTAGTTTATTGGGGTATATCAATGGACAAAATGATTTGTACTCTAAGCTATGCAGATAACATGGACACAAAAGGATGAACATGGAACTAAGTTCAAGACCTCGAATCTTGACCTATTTTACAAGTTTGTGCAGGTTTGTACAAAGTCAATAGTGTGTTAGATATGTACACACAGCTAAACTTACATTGAAGTCAAGAAGTGCATCCATTTGGTTTTGTATAATTGGTACAGTTTTTAGGAGTTTTTCCGTGTTCATTGTTCTCATCACTCCATCAGCCCTGTTGTGCAAAACAAAAGAAAATCCTTCACCTGAATTTTGAAGGCAATTGTTAGTGAGAAACAGAATGTACAAATAAAAGAGGTCATCAGAAAAAACATTTAAATCAGGGCCATTCAAAGCATTTTGATGTTTAGGAATGCCATCTAGCCAATATAACTAACAACTGCAGTGTACAAAAGCAACAACTTCTATATGGCCAAAATAAGACTTTAAGATCAATTTTTATTTAGAGGAAATGAAACTGACAGTGCTTAGAAACATAGAGGAGCTACAATGCATTGGGTAACCAAAAAAATGCTGTGAGGTTATTCCTGAAGCAAATATAACCTACACTTTTTCCAATCACCTGATTATTGTTTCATGCCAGTTTGGGTAATTTTCTTTTCAATTAAAAGCATTAAAGAAAGAAAAAAGGAATGTGGCAATATGTTTTTCAAGCTTTTCCAGGAAGATTAGAGAGACTACATGACACTTCATTACCACGGCTGATTTTGAATACTTGGTTGTTTATTAATTGTTTAGATTAAATAGATAAGGTGTTATTTGGCTGTGCATCTGAAAAAAAAAACACCACCACCAAAAAAACCCCTCCACATCAAATAAATACCAAAAATATTCAACAACTGAGCAAGAGATTAAATTACCTCAGTGACAAGCAACAACTGTTTTCTGTAAGACAAATCAGACAGCCTTACAGTTCATCAGCATGCACACAGAAAACCAAATGTTTCCTGCAAGAGCAAATCTCAGTGTGTCTGCACAGGAAAGGCTGTGGCTGTTCTCCAGGCTGGAAGGCAACGGGGACCCTGCTGCTTTCCACTTTCTAGTCGTGCTGTATACTCCCAACAGCAGCTTCAATAAACCTAATGTGGTAGGGCATGGGCACAGAGTCCCTAAGCAAAACTGAGGTGTGGGAAAGGTAGATGGCTGCCGCTG